>NC_139640.1:17630734-17648234 GCF_964638095.1 Poromitra crassiceps | reverse complement strand
CACTTTACATTAAAAGTATGCCCTGAATGGAGGTGTTTGAACTAATTGGTGTGGGTTGTGCTGTTACAATGAGCACATAAGTGACAAGGATAATTCAGATTGAATTCTCTTTTTGGACCTTTCACATGTGAAGACACAATAATGTATTGGAATGTTTTTCCTCTCTCATCTGAAAGAAGGCTCCCAGCAAACACAATTACATGATGATGATGTTCTGATATCATCTTTCAGTGACGTCCAGGACTAGGCCAAATCACAGCCGATTTGGGGATCATTTAGACATCTACACAGGAATGTCAAGATGACGTCGAAATATGACATTACCATGAATAGGCATATTCAGTTATTCTGCTATGTACACAGTGTGTATTCAGCAGCGTTATACATAATTATATCCAGATTAACCTTTATTCTACATTTTCAAAAAATAAAACACTTACCTGGCCGTGGTTTGAACCCAGGACCTCCAGCTTTGGGGTCTGCTACTTTACCCCTACACCATCCTTCCACAGCAATGACGAGGCACGGATGTAACCTTATTATGGCATAAACTTGTTTTTATTCAAACATGGGTGTCAAGTCTTTGTGGATCGGGCATTACTGTGTGACATCTAAACCAACTGTGTATTATGTTACAGCAGATGCAGAACCCCAAAACACATTAACCCCACCCAAAATGCTACATTCCAACTTCCAGTAGTAGTAGTAGTAGTAGTAGTAGTAATAGTAGCAGAAGTAGTAATAGTAGTAGTAGTAGTGTTGGTAGTAGTGGGAGTGGTAGCAGTAGTAGCAGCAGTAGTTGTAATTGACCGGTTAATGAGTTGTGGGCAATTTAGTGTTGGCGTGTGTTTCATTAAAAGTTTCGAGATTTATCATTTCAAAACGGTTTCACGTATCCAAAACCCTTTAATAACCTTAGGTCGGGGTAGTCCATAGATGACCCAGAAAAAGTTTTGTGTGATTTGGCCAAACGGTCTAGGAGGAGCTCGCAAAAGTAGGTTTTTGATCAAATTCAAAATGGCGGAAAATCTACCACACAGAAATGGGCGTGGCCTAGTGGGTTAGATACATGATGCTCCAGGGAAACCAGTAGATGTGGAATTTTGATTCTACAGCTCGCAGTTCAGAAGTTATGGACCGACAAACGTGAAATTGGCTGTTATAGCGCCACCGTCTGGTGGATTGGTGTAATTTTTTTACTCTGAGTAGTGGGTGATGTCGTGAACCTGTGTGGAAAGTTTGGGTGATGGGGGGTGTATGGTTTCTGAGATCCACACACTTTTAGGGTAGGAAAAGAACAAAAGCAAATACACAAAAGTTTAGACATTTATCATTTCAAAACGGTTTCACGTATCCAAAATCCTTTAATAACTTTAGGTCGGGGTAGTCCATAGATGTCCCAGAAAAATGCCCGTGTGATTTGGCCAAACGGTCTAGGAGGAGTTCGCAAAAGTAGGTTTTTGATAAAATTCAAAATGGCGGAAAATCTAGGCACACGCAAATGGGCGGGGCCTATATGGATAGATGCGTATTGATCCAAGGAATCCCTGAGAAGTGAAATTTTGAGTATAGGACACAAGGTTCAGAAGATATGGACCATAACGCGAAATGGTCTGTTATAGCGCCACCATCTGGCCGATATGGGTAATTTTTTGTTTCTGAGTAGTGAGGCACATTTACAATCTATGTGCCCAGTCTGGCTACGCTGAGCATTACAGTTTCTGCTGTACATACAGTTTTACCGGAGAAGAAGAAAAACAACAATAATCAGAACAGATACAATAGGGATCCACGCACTTCGTGCTTGGACCCCTAAATATCGCCGCAAGCGGCGATGCGGGGTCCAAGCCTCCGGTGACTTGGGGGGTATATGTCAGATAGTGCACATTTATTCAGACTTGGTATGTGCACAAGTAAACAAAGTTTGGTTGAGATCCGGTGACCTGACGGTTTCCAAGCAGTACTAGTAGTAGTAGTAGTAGCAGTAGTAGTAATAGTAGTAGTAGTAGTAGTGTTGGTAGTAGTGGGAGTGGTAGCAATAGTAGCAGCAGAAGTACTAAGAATAGTAGTAGTAGTAGTAGCAGCAGCGGCAGTAGTAGTGGTGGTTGGCTGTTATAGCGCCACCATCTGGTGGATTGGTGTAATTTTTTCCTCTGAGTAGTGGGTGATGTCTTGAAACTATGTAGAAAGGTGGGTGATGTGGGGCGTATGGTTTCTGAGATCCACACACTTTTAGGGCAGGAAAAGAACAAAAGCAAATGCACACAAGTTTAGACATTTATCATTTCAAAACGGTTTCACGTATCCAAAATCCTTTAATAACTTTAGGTCGGGGTAGTCCATAGATAACCCAGAAAAAGTTTCGTGTGATTTGGCCAAACAGTCTAGGAGGAGATCGCAAAAGTAGGTTTTTGATTAAATTCAAAATGGCGGAAAATCTACCACACAGAAATGGGCGTGGCCTAGTGGGTTAGATACATGATGCTCCAGGGAAACCAGTAGATGTGGAATTTTGATTCTACAGCTCGCAGTTCAGAAGTTATGGACCGACAAACGTGAAATTGGCTGTTATAGCGCCACCATCTGGTGGATTGGTGTAATTTTTTTACTCTGAGTAGTGGGTGATGTCGTGAACCTGTGTGGAAAGTTTGGGTGATGGGGGGTGTATGGTTTCTGAGATCCACACACTTTTAGGGCAGGAAAAGAACAAAAGTAAATACACAAAAGTTTAAACATTTATCATTTCAAGACGGTTTCACGTATCCAAATTCTATGTAAGAGTTTTGGTCAGGTAAGTCCAGAGATTACACAGAAAAAGTTTAGGCTCATTCAGGCAAATGGCCTGGGAGGAGATAGCAAAAATAGGTTATTGACAAAGTCCAAGATGGCGGAACATCTAGGCACACGCAAATGGGCGTGGCCTATATGGATAGATGCGTATTGATCCAGGGAATACAGCCGAAGTGGAATTTTGATTCTACGCCTCACGGTTCAGAAGATATGGACCATAACGCGAAATGGTCTGTTATAGCGCCACCATCTGGCCGATATGGGTAATTTTTTGTTTCTGAGTAGTGAGGCACATTTACAATCTATGTGCCCAGTCTGGCTACGCTGAGCATTACAGTTTCTGCTGTACATACAGTTTTACCGGAGAAGAAGAAAAAAAAATCGGAACAGATACAATAGGGATCCACGCACTTCGTGCGTGGACCCCTAAATATAGCCGCAAGCGGCGATGCGGGGTCCAAGCTTCCGGTGACTTGGGGGGTATATGTCAGATAGTGCACATTTATTCAGACTTAGTATGTGCACAAGTAAACAAAGTTTGGTTGAGATCCGGTGACCTGACGGTTTCCAAGCAGTACTAGTAGTAGTAGTAGTAGCAGTAGTAGTAATAGTAGTAGTAGTAGTGTTGGTAGTAGTGGGAGTGGTAGCAGTAGTAGCAGCAGAAGTACTAAGAATAGTAGTAGTAGTAGTAGCAGCAGCAGCAGTAGTAGTGGTGGTTGGCTGTTATAGCGCCACCATCTGGTGGATTGGTGTAATTTTTTCCTCTGAGTAGTGGGTGATGTCTTGAAACTATGTAGAAAGGTGGGTGATGTGGGGCGTATGGTTTCTGAGATCCACACACTTTTAGGGCAGGAAAAGAACAAAAGCAAATGCACACAAGTTTAGACATTTATCATTTCAAAACGGTTTCACGTATCCAAAATCCTTTAATAACTTTAGGTCGGGGTAGTCCATAGATAACCCAGAAAAAGTTTCGTGTGATTTGGCCAAACAGTCTAGGAGGAGATCGCAAAAGTAGGTTTTTGATTAAATTCAAAATAACGGAAAATCTACCACACAGAAATGGGCGTGGCCTAGTGGGTTAGATACATGATGCTCCAGGGAAACCAGTAGATGTGGAATTTTGATTCTACAGCTCGCAGTTCAGAAGTTATGGACCGACAAACGTGAAATTGGCTGTTATAGCGCCACCATCTGGTGGATTGGTGTAATTTTTTTACTCTGAGTAGTGGGTGATGTCGTGAACCTGTGTGGAAAGTTTGGGTGATGGGGGGTGTATGGTTTCTGAGATCCACACACTTTTAGGGCAGGAAAAGAACAAAAGTAAATACACAAAAGTTTAAACATTTATCATTTCAAGACGGTTTCACGTATCCAAATTCTATGTAAGAGTTTTGGTCAGGTAAGTCCAGAGATTGCACAGAAAAAGTTTAGGCTCATTCAGGCAAATGGCCTGGGAGGAGATAGCAAAAATAGGTTATTGACAAAGTCCAAGATGGCGGAACATCTAGGCACACGCAAATGGGCGTGGCCTATATGGATAGATGCGTATTGATCCAGGGAATACAGCCGAAGTGGAATTTTGATTCTACGCCTCACGGTTCAGAAGATATGGACCATAACGCAAAATGGTCTGTTATAGCGCCACCATCTGGCCGATATGGGTAATTTTTTGTTTCTGAGTAGTGAGGCACATTTACAATCTATGTGCCCAGTCTGGCTACGCTGAGCATTACAGTTTCTGCTGTACATACAGTTTTACCGGAGAAGAAGAAAAAAAAAATCGGAACAGATACAATAGGGATCCACGCACTTCGTGCGTGGACCCCTAAATATAGCCGCAAGCGGCGATGCGGGGTCCAAGCTTCCGGTGACTTGGGGGGTATATGTCAGATAGTGCACATTTATTCAGACTTAGTATGTGCACAAGTAAACAAAGTTTGGTTGAGATCCGGTGACCTGACGGTTTCCAAGCAGTACTAGTAGTAGTAGTAGTAGCAGTAGTAGTAATAGTAGTAGTAGTAGTGTTGGTAGTAGTGGGAGTGGTAGCAGTAGTAGCAGCAGAAGTACTAAGAATAGTAGTAGTAGTAGTAGCAGCAGCAGCAGTAGTAGTGGTGGTTGGCTGTTATAGCGCCACCATCTGGTGGATTGGTGTAATTTTTTCCTCTGAGTAGTGGGTGATGTCTTGAAACTATGTGGAAAGGTGGGTGATGTGGGGCGTATGGTTTCTGAGATCCACACACTTTTAGGGCAGGAAAAGAACAAAAGCAAATACACACAAGTTTAGACATTTATCATTTCAAAACGGTTTCACGTATCCAAAATCCTTTAATAACTTTAGGTCGGGGTAGTCCATAGATAACCCAGAAAAAGTTTCGTGTGATTTGGCCAAACAGTCTAGGAGGAGCTCGCAAAAGTAGGTTTTTTATAAAATTCAAAATGGCGGAAAATCTAGGCACACGCAAATGGGCGTGGCCTATATGGATAGATGCATATTGATCCAAGGAATCCAGGATAAGTGAAATTTTGAGTATAGGACACACGGTTCAGAAGATATGGACCATAAGGCGAAATGGTCTGTTATAGCGCCACCATCTGGTGGATTGGTGTATTTTTTTTTCTCCGAGTAGGGGGTGACCTCTTGAACCTATGTGGAAAGTTTAGGTGATGTGGAGGGTATGGTTTCTGAGATCCGCACACTTTTAGGGCAGAAAAAGAAGAAAAACAAATAGACAATATAGCCGCAAGCGGCGATGCGGGGTCCAAGCTTCCGGTGACTTGGGGGGTATATGTCAGATAGTGCACATTTATTCAGACTTGGTATGTGCACAAGTAAACAAAGTTTGGTTGAGATCCGGTGACCTGACGGTTTCCAAGCAGTACTAGTAGTAGTAGTAGTAGCAGTAGTAGTAATAGTAGTAGTAGTAGTGTTGGTAGTAGTGGGAGTGGTAGCAGTAGTAGCAGCAGAAGTACTAAGAATAGTAGTAGTAGTAGTAGCAGCAGCAGCAGTAGTAGTGGTCGTTGGCTGTTATAGCGCCACCATCTGGTGGATTGCTGTATGTTTTTTTTCTCCGAGTAGGTGGTGACCTCTTGAACCTATGTGGAAAGTTTAGGTGATGTGGAGGGTATGGTTTCTGAGATCCACACACTTTTAGGGCAGAAAAAGAAGAAAAACAAATAGACAATATAGCCGCAAGCGGCGATGCGGGGTCCAAGCTTCCGGTGACTTGGGGGGTATATGTCAGATAATATAGACACTGACTGAATAGTGCACATTTATTCAGAGTTGGTATGTGCACAAGTAAACAAAGTTTGGTTGAGATCCGGTGACCTGACGGTTTTCAAGCAGTAGTAGTAGTAGTAGTAGTAATAGTAGTAGTAGTAGTAATAGTAGCAGAAGTAGTAATAGTAGTAGTAGTAGTGTTGGTAGTAGTGGGAGTGGGAGTAGTAGTAGCAGCAGTAGTTGTAATTGAGCGGTTAATGAGTTGCGGGCAATTTAGTGTCGGGGTGTGTTTCATTAAAAGTTTAGAGATTTATCATTTCAAAACAGTTTCACGTATCCAAAAACCTTTGATAAGTTTGGGTCGGGGTCGTCCATGGATGACCCAGAAAAAAATTTGTGTGATTTATCCAAAAGGTCTAGGAGGAGTTCGCAAAATCTACCAGACAGAAATGGGCGTGCCCTAGTAGGTTAGATGCATGATGCTCCAGGGAAACCAGTAGATGTGGAATTTTGATTCTACGGCTCGTTGTTCAGAAGTTATGTACCAAAAAACTTGAAATTGGCTGTTGTAGCGCCACCATATGGTGGATTGGTGTAATTGTTTCCCTCTGAGTAGTGGGTGATGTCTTGAACCTGTGTGGAAAGTTTGGGTGATGGGGGACGTATGGTTTCTGAGATCCACACACTTTTAGGGCAGGAAAAGAACAAAAGCACATTAATCATTTCAAAACGGTTTCAAGTATCCAAAATCGTAGATGACCCAGAAAAGTTTTTGTGTGATTTGGCCAAACGGTCTAGGAGGAGTTCGCAAAAGTAGGTTTTTGATCAAATTCAAAATAGCGGAAAATATAGGCAAACGCAAGTGGGCGGGGCCTATATGGATAGATGCATATTGATCCAAGGAATCCCTGAGAAGTGAAATTTTGAGTATAGGACACATTCTTCAGAAGATATGGACGATAACGCGAAATAGTCTGTTATAGCGCCACCATCTGGTGGATTGGTGTATTCTTTTTTCTCTGAGCAGGGGGTGACCTCTTGAACCTATGTGGAAAGTTTAGGGGATGTGACGGGTATGGTTTCTGAGATCCACACACTTTTAGGGCAGAAAAAGAACAAACACAAATAGACAATATAGCCGCAAGCGGCGATGCGGGGTCCAAGCTTCCGGTGACTTGGGGGGTATATGTCAGATAGTGCACATTTGTTCAGACTTGGTATGTGCACAAGTAAACAAAGTTTGGTTGAGATCCGGTGACCTGACGGTTTCCAAGCAGTACTAGTAGTAGTAGTAGTAGCAGTAGTAGTACTAGTAGTAGTAGTAGTGTTGGTAGTAGTGGGAGTGGTAGCAGTAGTAGCAGCAGAAGTACTAAGAATAGTAGTAGTAGTAGTAGCAGCAGCAGCAGTAGTAGTGGTGGTTGGCTGTTATAGCGCCACCATCTGGTGGATTGGTGTAATTTTTTCCTCTGAGTAGTGGGTGATGTCTTGAAACTATGTGGAAAGGTGGGTGATGTGGGGCGTATGGTTTCTGAGATCCACACACTTTTAGGGCAGGAAAAGAACAAAAGCAAATACACACAAGTTTAGACATTTATCATTTCAAAACGGTTTCACGTATCCAAAATCCTTTAATAACTTTAGGTCGGGGTAGTCCATAGATAACCCAGAAAAAGTTTTGTGTGATTTGGCCAAACAGTCTAGGAGGAGCTCGCAAAAGTAGGTTTTTGATCAAATAAAAAATGGCGGAAAATCTAGGCACACGCAAATGGGCGTGGCCTATATGGATAGATGCATATTGATCCAAGGAATCCAGGATAAGTGAAATTTTGAGTATAGGACACACCGTTCAGAAGATATGGACCATAAGGCGAAATGGTCTGTTATAGCGCCACCATCTGGTGGATTGGTGGATTTTTTTTTCTCCGAGTAGGGGGTGACCTCTTGAACCTATGTGGAAAGTTTAGGTGATGTGGAGGGTATGGTTTCTGAGATCCACACACTTTTAGGGCAGAAAAAGAAGAAAAACAAATAGACAATATAGCCGCAAGCGGCGATGCGGGGTCCAAGCTTCCGGTGACTTGGGGGGTATATGTCAGATAGTGCACATTTATTCAGACTTGGTATGTGCACAAGTAAACAAAGTTTGGTTGAGATCCGGTGACCTGACGGTTTCCAAGCAGTACTAGTAGTAGTAGTAGTAGCAGTGGTAGTAATAGTAGTAGTAGTAGTGTTGGTAGTAGTGGGAGTGGTAGCAGTAGTAGCAGCAGAAGTACTAAGAATAGTAGTAGTAGTAGTAGCAGCAGCAGCAGTAGTAGTGGTGGTTGGCTGTTATAGCGCCACCATCTGGTGGATTGGTGTAATTTTTTCCTCTGAGTAGTGGGTGATGTCTTGAAACTATGTGGAAAGGTGGGTGATGTGGGGCGTATGGTTTCTGAGATCCACACACTTTTAGGGCAGGAAAAGAACAAAAGCAAATACACACAAGTTTAGACATTTATCATTTCAAAACGGTTTCACGTATCCAAAATCCTTTAATAACTTTAGGTCGGGGTAGTCCATAGATAACCCAGAAAAAGTTTTGTGTGATTTGGCCAAACAGTCTAGGAGGAGCTCGCAAAAGTAGGTTTTTTATAAAATTCAAAATGGCGGAAAATCTAGGCACACGCAAATGGGCGTGGCCTATATGGATAGATGCGTCTTGATCCAAGGAATCCAGGATAAGTGAAATTTTGAGTATAGGACACACGGTTCAGAAGATATGGACCATAATGCGAAATGGTCTGTTATAGCGCCACCATCTGGTGGATTAGTGTATTCTTTTTTCTCTGAGTAGGGGGTGACCTCTTGAACCTATGTGGAAAGTTTAGGTGATGTGGCGGGTATGGTTTCTGAGATCCACACACTTTTAGGGCAGTTAAAGAACAAAAACAAATAGACAATATAGCCGCAAGCGGCGATGCGGGGTCCAAGCTTCCGGTGACTTGGGGGGTATATGTCAGATAGTGTACATTTATTCAGACTTGGTATGTGCACAAGTAAACAAAGTTTGGTTGAGATCCGGTGACCTGACGGTTTCCAAGCAGTACTAGTAGTAGTAGTAGTAGCAGTAGTAGTAATAGTAGTAGTAGTAGTGGGAGTGGTAGCAGTAGTAGCAGCAGAAGTACTAAGAATAGTAGTAGTAGTAGCAGCAGCAGCAGCATTAGTAGTGGTGGTTGGCTGTTATAGCGCCACCATCTGGTGGATTGGTGTAATTTTTTCCTCTGAGTAGTGGGTGATGTCTTGAAACTATGTGGAAAGGTGGGTGATGTGGGGCGTATGGTTTCTGAGATCCACACACTTTTAGGGCAGGAAAAGAACAAAAGCAAATACACACAAGTTTAGACATTTATCATTTCAAAACGGTTTCACGTATCCAAAATCCTTTAACAACTTTAGGTCGGGGTAGTCCATAGATAACCCAGAAAAAGTTTTGTGTGATTTGGCCAAACAGTCTAGGAGGAGCTCGCAAAAGTAGGTTTTTGATCAAATTCAAAATGGCGGAAAATCTAGGCACACGCAAATGGGCGTGGCCTATATGGATAGATGCATATTGATCCAAGGAATCCAGGATAAGTGAAATTTTGAATATAGGACACACGGTTCAGAAGATATGGACCATAAGGCGAAATGTTCTGTTATAGCGCCACCATCTGGTGGATTGGTGTATTTTTTTTTCTCCGAGTAGGGGGTGACCTCTTGAACCTATGTGGAAAGTTTAGGTGATGTGGAGGGTATGGTTTCTGAGATCCACACACTTTTAGGGCAGAAAAAGAACAAACACAAATAGACAATATAGCCGCAAGCGGCGATGCGGGGTCCAAGCTTCCGGTGACTTGGGGGGTATATGTCAGATAGTGCACATTTGTTCAGACTTGGTATGTGCACAAGTAAACAAAGTTTGGTTGAGATCCGGTGACCTGACGGTTTCCAAGCAGTACTAGTAGTAGTAGTAGTAGCAGTAGTAGTACTAGTAGTAGTAGTAGTGTTGGTAGTAGTGGGAGTGGTAGCAGTAGTAGCAGCAGAAGTACTAAGAATAGTAGTAGTAGTAGTAGCAGCAGCAGCAGTAGTAGTGGTGGTTGGCTGTTATAGCGCCACCATCTGGTGGATTGGTGTAATTTTTTCCTCTGAGTAGTGGGTGATGTCTTGAAACTATGTGGAAAGGTGGGTGATGTGGGGCGTATGGTTTCTGAGATCCACACACTTTTAGGGCAGGAAAAGAACAAAAGCAAATACACACAAGTTTAGACATTTATCATTTCAAAACGGTTTCACGTATCCAAAATCCTTTAATAACTTTAGGTCGGGGTAGTCCATAGATAACCCAGAAAAAGTTTTGTGTGATTTGGCCAAACAGTCTAGGAGGAGCTCGCAAAAGTAGGTTTTTGATCAAATAAAAAATGGCGGAAAATCTAGGCACACGCAAATGGGCGTGGCCTATATGGATAGATGCATATTGATCCAAGGAATCCAGGATAAGTGAAATTTTGAGTATAGGACACACCGTTCAGAAGATATGGACCATAAGGCGAAATGGTCTGTTATAGCGCCACCATCTGGTGGATTGGTGGATTTTTTTTTCTCCGAGTAGGGGGTGACCTCTTGAACCTATGTGGAAAGTTTAGGTGATGTGGAGGGTATGGTTTCTGAGATCCACACACTTTTAGGGCAGAAAAAGAAGAAAAACAAATAGACAATATAGCCGCAAGCGGCGATGCGGGGTCCAAGCTTCCGGTGACTTGGGGGGTATATGTCAGATAGTGCACATTTATTCAGACTTGGTATGTGCACAAGTAAACAAAGTTTGGTTGAGATCCGGTGACCTGACGGTTTCCAAGCAGTACTAGTAGTAGTAGTAGTAGCAGTGGTAGTAATAGTAGTAGTAGTAGTGTTGGTAGTAGTGGGAGTGGTAGCAGTAGTAGCAGCAGAAGTACTAAGAATAGTAGTAGTAGTAGTAGCAGCAGCAGCAGTAGTAGTGGTGGTTGGCTGTTATAGCGCCACCATCTGGTGGATTGGTGTAATTTTTTCCTCTGAGTAGTGGGTGATGTCTTGAAACTATGTGGAAAGGTGGGTGATGTGGGGCGTATGGTTTCTGAGATCCACACACTTTTAGGGCAGGAAAAGAACAAAAGCAAATACACACAAGTTTAGACATTTATCATTTCAAAACGGTTTCACGTATCCAAAATCCTTTAATAACTTTAGGTCGGGGTAGTCCATAGATAACCCAGAAAAAGTTTTGTGTGATTTGGCCAAACAGTCTAGGAGGAGCTCGCAAAAGTAGGTTTTTTATAAAATTCAAAATGGCGGAAAATCTAGGCACACGCAAATGGGCGTGGCCTATATGGATAGATGCGTCTTGATCCAAGGAATCCAGGATAAGTGAAATTTTGAGTATAGGACACACGGTTCAGAAGATATGGACCATAATGCGAAATGGTCTGTTATAGCGCCACCATCTGGTGGATTAGTGTATTCTTTTTTCTCTGAGTAGGGGGTGACCTCTTGAACCTATGTGGAAAGTTTAGGTGATGTGGCGGGTATGGTTTCTGAGATCCACACACTTTTAGGGCAGTTAAAGAACAAAAACAAATAGACAATATAGCCGCAAGCGGCGATGCGGGGTCCAAGCTTCCGGTGACTTGGGGGGTATATGTCAGATAGTGTACATTTATTCAGACTTGGTATGTGCACAAGTAAACAAAGTTTGGTTGAGATCCGGTGACCTGACGGTTTCCAAGCAGTACTAGTAGTAGTAGTAGTAGCAGTAGTAGTAATAGTAGTAGTAGTAGTGGGAGTGGTAGCAGTAGTAGCAGCAGAAGTACTAAGAATAGTAGTAGTAGTAGCAGCAGCAGCAGCATTAGTAGTGGTGGTTGGCTGTTATAGCGCCACCATCTGGTGGATTGGTGTAATTTTTTCCTCTGAGTAGTGGGTGATGTCTTGAAACTATGTGGAAAGGTGGGTGATGTGGGGCGTATGGTTTCTGAGATCCACACACTTTTAGGGCAGGAAAAGAACAAAAGCAAATACACACAAGTTTAGACATTTATCATTTCAAAACGGTTTCACGTATCCAAAATCCTTTAACAACTTTAGGTCGGGGTAGTCCATAGATAACCCAGAAAAAGTTTTGTGTGATTTGGCCAAACAGTCTAGGAGGAGCTCGCAAAAGTAGGTTTTTGATCAAATTCAAAATGGCGGAAAATCTAGGCACACGCAAATGGGCGTGGCCTATATGGATAGATGCATATTGATCCAAGGAATCCAGGATAAGTGAAATTTTGAATATAGGACACACGGTTCAGAAGATATGGACCATAAGGCGAAATGTTCTGTTATAGCGCCACCATCTGGTGGATTGGTGTATTTTTTTTTCTCCGAGTAGGGGGTGACCTCTTGAACCTATGTGGAAAGTTTAGGTGATGTGGAGGGTATGGTTTCTGAGATCCACACACTTTTAGGGCAGAAAAAGAAAAAAAACAAATAGACAATATAGCCGCAAGCGGCGATGCGGGGTCCAAGCTTCCGGTGACTTGGGGGTTATATGTCAGATAATATAGACACTGAATTGCACATTTAGTCAGAGTTGATATGTGCACAAGTGTACCAAGTTTGCAAGTAATATGTAGTAAGTAGCAGTGGTGGTGGTAAGCCAAATGGTGGCTGTCAAAGAGGCTTATTAAGCAATGGACTTTTTCTAGGCAAACTGTCATAATTTCAAATCCTAGCTTCCTGATAAGCTTAGATGTGTTAGCCATGAGGGGACAGCTTACTGAGGTGTTGCTTTTGTGGTGTTCCGAGTCCATTGGATGAAGATAGTGTGCTGCTTCTACTGTACACTTCTGATCATGGTTATAGATGTGCTCAGTGAGGAAAGGATTAAACAAACTGTTCCTGAATGGTGATCTAAGTAATTGGTTGTTACAATGAAAAGCCAATGCTTTTGTAGTAGTGATGGCAGTCATAAATCTGGTCTGCATAAGCACAAGGCCAGAATTTGAACCATTTGTCTTGAAATTAATGTAAAATCCTAACTATTACTAGATACTCCACATGGTACATTCATGGTGTCTCGGTATAGGTATAACAAGATTAATATTCAGGTTGTGTAAATCACCCTTTAAGTCAAACTGTTAGTGGCTTAATAGGTTATCAGTTAACAAGTTACTTGTCTGTTATTCAGATGTTTTAAAAGGGTAAGCTTGGGCACAGTGGACATCTACAAGTTGGCAATAAAAGTGTAAGCTCAAGGTTGACTAAAGGAGTTAGGATATAATGCATAAAAAACTGGGACAAAAGACAGCAAAGGAGGCAGATATATGATTCAAACAATAAGTTTTTATTGCAAATAATAGTAAAAAGAAATATATCAATCCATTTTGTCCTTGTGTGGGGCTGAGTCGGGGTTTCTGGACTGTGTGGAGGGACTGTCGAGTCTTGGAGTCAAGTCTGAGTCAGGGCTATGATTTGTCTATTATGTCAACTCAGATGTGATTGAGCATGAGGATAGCTTCTTCCATTTCGTCTGTAGTCATTTGAGTTGGTGATTTTGTAAGCAGTGGTGTGATAAGTGCGAGTGGGATGGTGTATGATGTTTCCTGGTTATTGATGGACGGAGAGAATTGGATATGTGTTTTGCGGTTTCTGTTTTATGGCGTTGATTGCATTTGTGACATTTGTATGTGAGTGAGTCAAAGTTTACAGTAGTGATAGGTGCCAAAAACAGAAGTACTTGTTTGTGACGGTGGCAGAAGAGACTTCACCATAGATGCTTTGAGTGGTGGGTGGTGGTGGTGGTTCTGTGTATGATTCAAGTGCAGTGGTGGGTGTTGATGTTGTGGTTGGGGTGGTTGTCAGATATGTATTGGTTTCAATGGTTTGTATGCATGTATGGATAGGTTGGTCAGGTGGTACCAGTCGTCAATGTCAGGTTTACAGTACCCCCACACAGCTAGGTCAATGGTTCCAGTTGCGTCAATGAGGAGGAAGGTTGTTGTATTCATGGTGGTGCCGGCTCAGGTTGTTGCTTCAGTTGTGGGTTTTACCAGTTTGATTACTTTGCAAGTGATGTTGATCTGTGGAAGAGCATGGCATAAACAGACAAATTAGTCATAGGAAGTAGTATGTTTAGCTTTTATAACTTCACATTGACATGACACTATTTGCATATAGGTTGACTTTAGAAAATCTGGAGTAACACAAGTGAAAATTAGATTGTTTTGTGGCTACAGGAAATGATGTTTTGTGTAAAAGGTACAGGCAATAATATTTAATGTCGAAGTGAACGGGAACCAGTATTTGAACTAAAAGAAAAGAAAAGTAATTTTTGGGTTCAGCTCGACTGCGAAAACAAAAAACTACAATGGGAAAAAGATCAGGATTTTTCCCCCTGTTGTTTTTACTTAGTGTTTTATGATCACTCAGGATTCTTTGGAAGATTTGTTGGCTTAGTTTGACCCTTAAAATTCATTATATATATATATATATATCAAAATGTCTATGGAGAAAACGAATGCAGAACTTACTTCTGGGGCAAAAAAGTCACGTGCCTGTTGAGCTCTCTAGCTCCATTTCCAATGCAAAACCAAGTCAGCTGTTATTTAACAGAAAAAAAGTCCATTATTGGAATAATAAATGCAAAATGACCATATCAAGCAATAATTTATCAGTCTGATAATTAACAAGCATCCCTACTAGGAATGTAAAATACTTACTGTTATATTGGGTGGTTATGAAGGTGGTATGAAATGTTTGATCTGACTTCATGGATGAATCCATGCACTTCCAATTTTTGGTGGATTTGCCATTTTATAACAACTGAAATGGAGGTAAAAGGTAACATAGTTCATTTGAGGAAGGCAATGATACAGGTGAAGCAAAGCAAGGTGGTTGTTGGCAAAAGAAGATGGCTATATGATGTAATTGATAGGTGGATGAGATCAAATATAGACATTGGTTAACAGAGGGGCAAGTACAAATGTGAAAAATAGACAGAATGTAAAATACATACTTGTTATTTTAGGCATTTTTGAAGGAGGATCTCTGGTGGTTTATTTAACTTTGTGTATGTAGCTACACAGGTCCCTTTTTGTTTTTTGGCTGGATTGGTCATTATTGAAAAATTCTGAAATGTGGGCAAAAGGCATGGTTAGTTTATGTTATTCTAAAGTTTTCTAATGTGATTTGCAAATTAAATTAAAGTTCATGAATGTGTTGCAATTTATATGCAAAGATGGAACATATTAAATCATACATAATTAACATGTGAATGTAAAAAGTGTCAAACAGAAAAAAAATCTGTACTACAATAATTTAATCTAATTGTTCATTAAACTCATTAACAATAGCTTAACAGTAAAGTCAAGGTAAAACTTACTTTAGTTTTAAAATGTACAAAAAAGAAGTTAACAGAATAGGTCAACTTTGAAACAATCATCAACTGAAGCTTAAAGAGCACCATGCAAGTTGCTACTGATTAAGTCCTGATTGAGGTCAGCTGTGTATAATTGGGGCAAGAGCAGAGATTAATGGATTACTCTGTCAATGGGCTTTTTTTGCAGCTGCCATTTTGTGTTTAAAATTGGAGTTTGATTAAGAGTAAGCCAACTCAATAATAAATGGACTGAAAGTTGGAAACCTTAATTAGTATTTAGGTGTATCTATGCTACTTTTTTCATTTACACAAAAAATGGCTGCTGTGAACAATAAGCTTGAATATGGACAAATGACACTTGTTACTCGACACTTTTTGAATAAATATAAGTGAAAACAGGTGTTACAATTTCTTGGGTGGAAAATTTTGAAGTTTTTGAATGGGAATTTCACTTCATAAAATAAGGTCTGAGGACCCGAGTTATATAGTAACTCTTAAACAACTGAGGCATTAGCTGCAATGTGCTTAATCTTACGTATCATAGGCCTATAGTACACGTGATGCAAATGATCTGCATAAGCTGTAGGCCTATGGTACAAGTGATTAAGCACATTGCAGCTAATACCTTATTTACTGACAACACAAATGCACAAAAAATTAACCTCAAACATTCACTCCAACAAGTGACTACCACAGCTACCCAACAACACTTGGGTAATGTGCATGAACCATGGTAGCATTTGATGTTTTAATCAACACATTAGTATTTCAATTGAGTTTGTATTGGGAAAACACAAGGGAGTCCTGCTAATTTTTTCTGTAGCTAATTACTTGCCAACAGCCTACTAGCACCTGTATTTAAACAATATGAATGCATCCAACTTAGCATGGCACTAGCAGACTTTATAGTTAACATAGTTATTCACAATAGACTCACCGCTGAGGAGAATTCACAGCATGGCACTCAGCTATCGCAATGAATGTGTTTATGGCTGTTTTTCTGCAACACGCAACCATGTACGTGACATAGGATGTTTCTGTATTGACAATGAGAAAAGCACATTCAGAAGTTCAGTCAGTCACAATGGTCTCTCACAGCATCTGTGTAACATAACAGTGAAATCACTATCTGTCTCATACTAATGGCTAGCGCGATTTTCTCAAAAGTAACGTGACGCTCTAATATGACGAGATTCATGGCGTCCATGTGACTTACAACAGCTTCAACACACTTCTCTTCTACTTAGATGTATGCATGAAACGAAATAAAATTGCAAACCTAAAACATACCAGTGTAGATACAATGACTTTAGGAGTGTTCCTCACTAAGTTAACGTTATATTTACAACCAAAAACATTGAAAATACAGAGAGCAGAATAGTGTGTACCTTTCCCAGGGAAAGTCCAAGAACAAGAGGAAGTACCAAGTTGGCCAACGTGCGACAAAAACAGCCGTTTACAAAATAAAATACTCTGCGTAAAATAGGTAAATTGACATTCTTCCAAATAATCTGACAAAACATATACTTTGCCCTGTTCATGGTATAGCGTAACAACATCCAACTACTATATACGCAGTGTCTGAATCGTACCAAGGCTTCATGAGATTGTCTTAAAAAGAATGCTTAGCCTATCAGTGATGGCACACACACCTGCATGCAATATCCCCATTACCAGCACTCCAGCAACACAGCTGCTCCATTACACATGGGGATCATCAGCTGCCCTGTCCTCTGCATGTTCAAATCTAACCAATGATCAATGCAAATCACCACTTGAAGTTACAGCACATATAAATGACCTTGATTATCAATTCAAAAGAAAATGAGAGTGACAACATTCCAGCAAACATTTTCACATATCTAGTCAGGGTCTAATTGTATATTATATCTTATGTCAATGAAAAGATCAGGGAAGTTATTGTTGGGAAGGCACTTTATTCAATACCAAAACTAATTAAAGACATAAGGTATATGTGTTCAGTCAACAATACCTACTGTAGCAGAGATTTCAAGGGACTGCTCATTTGCAGTACAGTTGGGGATGTGGATGATGGGAGGTGTCTTCATACACCAGCA
>NC_139640.1:17568234-17623234 GCF_964638095.1 Poromitra crassiceps | reverse complement strand
TGTTGTCTGTGGATAAGAACACAAACAGAATTATTTACCCAAATACACAATGTTAACAAGCAATCCAAATTACATCAAACTAGCAATAAACAAACAATGTAACAATCAATTAAAGCAACAATAAACAATATATTTTAACCATGCTAAAGAAAAAAACATATGCAATTCACCTTTAAGGTCAGCATGAGTTGGACTGGCTCACAGCACCTCTGTAGCAGCAGACTGGGGTTTGGGGCAAGTTTTGCACTTCTTTTATAGCCATAGCTCCACCCATCTCCCCACCCACGTGGCACAATCCACAAGTGAGTGAGTGAAGCACTCTGGGAGATGAAGTACACCAGTGGTGGCCATTTTAGTGTGCGTGTGCGTGTGCGTGTGCGTGTGTGTGTGCGCGTGTGCGTGTGCAAACAGACAAAATAGTCATAGGAAGTAGTATGTTTAGCAATAAAAAACAATATAACAATCAAACAAACAATAAACAATATATTTTAACCATGGCTAAAGAGAAAAACATATGCAATTCACCTTTAAGATCAGGATGGCTTGGAATGGCAATTCAACAATGGCTAACAAAACTACAACTTACTTAATAATGCATCTGAAGGGTGGATAAACACCAAAGGACCGAAACACCAACACAGCCTCTACTGCAGTAACGGACACACACTGAGTGTAGAGGCTGATTAGCGTCTTAAGTGCAGGTGTGTGGTGATCAGTCCAGAATTAGGTGCAGGTGTGGTGTATATGTGTGTGCGTGTGTGTACGTGTGTGTGTGTGTGCGCGTGTGTGTGTGTGTGTGTGTGCGCGTGTGCGTGTGTGTGTGTGTGTGTGTGTGTGTGTGTGTGTGCTTTTGATGACTATAGCCAGCACCCTGCATTGCAGCTTGTCATGCAGTCCATTTACCATTAAGGACATGTCTGTATTACACACATAATCCACCACTTTACATTAAAAGTCTGCCCTGAATGGAGATGTTTGAACTAATTGGTGTGGGTTGTGCTGTTACAATGGAAGTAAAGTAAAGGTAAAGTCCCACTGATTGTCACACAATGTGTGAAATTTGTTCTCCGCATTTGACCCATCCCCTGGGGGAGCGGTGAGCGCCGCGCTCGGGAATCATATGGTGATCTAACCCCCCAATTCCAACCCTTTGATGCTGAGTGCCAAGCAGGGAGGCAAATGGGTCTCATTTTTATAGTCTTTGCTATGACTCGGCCGGGGATCGAACTCACGACCTCCCAGTCTCAGGGCGGACATTCAGACCACAAGGCCACTGAGCTGGACACATGAGTGACAAGGATAATTCAGATTTAATTCTCTTTTTGGACCTTTCACATCTGAAGACACAATAATGTATTGGAATGTTTTTCCTTTCATATATCTGAAAGAAGGCTCCCAGCAAACACAATTACATCATGATGATGTTCTGATATCATCTTTCAGTGACGTCCAGGACTAGGCCAAATCACAGCCGATTTGGGGATCATTTAGACATCTACACAGGAATGTCAAGAGGACGTCGAAATATGACGTTACCATAAATAGGCATATTCAGTTATTCTGCTATGTACACAGTGTGTATTCAGCAGCGTTATACATAATTATATCCAGATTAACCTTTATTCTACATTTTCAAAAAATAAAACAGTTACCTGGCCGTGGTTTGAACCCAGGACCTCCAGCTTTGGTGTCTGCTACTTTACCCCTACACCATCCTTCCACAGCAATGACAAGGCACGGATATAACCTTATTATGGCATAAACTTGTTTTTATTCAAACGTGGGTGTCAAGTCTTTGTGGATCGGGCATTACTGTGTGACATCTAAACCAACTATGTATTATGCTACAGCAGATGCAGAACCCCAAAACACATTAACCCCACCCAAAATGCTACATTCCAACTTCCAGTAGTAGTAGTAGTAGTAGTAGTAGTATTAGTAGTAGTAGTAGTAATAGTAGCAGAAGTAGTAATAGTAGTAGTAGTAGTGTTGGTAGTAGTGGGAGTGGTAGCAGAAGTAGCAGCAGTAGTTGTAATTGACCGGTTAATGAGTTGTGGGCAATTTAGTGTTGGCGTGTGTTTCATTAAAAGTTTAGAGATTTATCATTTCAAAACGGTTTCACGTATCCAAAATCCTTTACTAACCTTAGGTCGGGGTAGCCCATAGATGACCCAGAAAAAGTTTTGTGTGATTTGGCCAAACGGTCTAGGAGGAGCTCGCAAAAGTAGGTTTTTGATCAAATTCAAAATGGCGGAAAATCTACCACACAGAAATGGGCGTGGCCTAGTGGGTTAGATACATGATGCTCCAGGGAAACCAGTAGATGTGGAATTTTGAGTCTACAGCTCGCAGTTCAGAAGTTATGGACCGACAAACATGAAATTGGCTGTTATAGCGCCACCATCTGGTGGATTGGTGTATTTTTTTTACTCTGAGTAGTGGGTGATGTTGTGAACCTGTGTGGAAAGTTTGGGTGATGGGGGGTGTATGGTTTCTGAGATCCACACACTTTTAGGGCAGGAAAAGAACAAAAGTAAATACACAAAAGTTTAAACATTTATCATTTCAAGACGGTTTCACGTATCCAAATTCTTTCTAAGATTTTAAATCAGGGAAGTCCAGAGATGACACACAAAAAGTGTGGGCTCATTTGGGCAAATGGCCTAGGACGAGTTCGTTTTTTTTTTTTTTGAGAAAGTCCAAGATGGCGGAAAATCTAGGCACACGCAAATGGGCGTGGCCTATATGGATAGATGCGTATTGATCCAGGGAATACAGCCGAAGTGGAATTTTGATTCTACGCCTCACGGTTCAGAAGATATGGACCATAACGCGAAATGGTCTGTTATAGCGCCACCATCTGGCCAATATGGCTAATTTTTTGTCTCTGAGTAGTGGGGCACATTTCCAACCTATGTGCAAAGTCTGGCTACTGGCGGCCTTATGGTTTCTGACGTGCATACTGTTTTAGCGGAGAATAAAAATAATAAATATAGCCGCAAGCGGCGATGCGGGGTCCAAGCTTCCGGTGACTTGGGGGTTATATGTCAGATAATATAGACACTGAATTGCACATTTAGTCAGAGTTGATATGTGCACAAGTGTACCAAGTTTGCAAGTAATATGTAGTAAGTAGCAGTGGTGGTGGTAAGCCAAATGGTGGCTGTCAAAGAGGCTTATTAAGCAATGGACTTTTTCTAGGCAAACTGTCATAATTTCAAATCCTAGCTTCCTGATAAGCTTAGATGTGTTAGCCATGAGGGGACAGCTTACTGAGGTGTTGCTTTTGTGGTGTTCCGAGTCCATTGGATGAAGATAGTGTGCTGCTTCTACTGTACACTTCTGATCATGGTTATAGATGTGCTCAGTGAGGAAAGGATTAAACAAACTGTTCCTGAATGGTGATCTAAGTAATTGGTTGTCACAATGAAAAGCCAATGCTTTTGTAGTAGTGATGGTAGTCATAAATCTGGTCTGCATAAGCACAAGGCCAGAATTTGAACCATTTGTCTTGAAATTAATGTAAAATCCTAACTATTACTAGATACTCCACATGGTACATTCATAGTGTCTCGGTATAGGTATAACAAGATTAATATTCAGGTTGTGTAAATCACCCTTTAAGTCAAACTGTTAGTGGCTTAATAGGTTATCAGTTAACAAGTTACTTGTCTGTTATTCAGATGTTTTAAAAGGGTAAGCTTGGGCACAGTGGACATCTACAAGTTGGCAATAAAAGTGTAAGCTCAAGGTTGACTAAAGGAGTTAGGATATAATGCATAAAAAACTGGGACAAAAGACAGCAAAGGAGGCAGATATATGATTCAAACAATAAGTTTTTATTGCAAATAATAGTAAAAATAAATATATCAATCCATTTTGTCCTTGTGTGGGGCTGAGTCGGGGTTTCTGGACTGTGTGGAGGGACTGTCGAGTCTTGGAGTCAAGTCTGAGTCAGGGCTATGATTTGTCTATTATGTCAACTCAGATGTGATTGAGCATGAGGATAGCTTCTTCCATTTCGTCTGTAGTCATTTGAGTTGGTGATTTTGTAAGCAGTGGTGTGATAAGTGCGAGTGGGATGGTGTATGATGTTTCCTGGTTATTGATGGACGGAGAGAATTGGATATGTGTTTTGCGGTTTCTGTTTTATGGCGTTGATTGCATTTGTGACATTTGTATGTGAGTGAGTCAAAGTTTACAGTAGTGATAGGTGCCAAAAACAGAAGTACTTGTTTGTGACGGTGGCAGAAGAGACTTCACCATAGATGCTTTGAGTGGTGGGTGGTGGTGGTTCTGTGTATGATTCAAGTGCAGTGGTGGGTGTTGATGTTGTGGTTGGGGTGGTTGTCAGATATGTATTGGTTTGTATGCATGTATGGATAGGTTGGTCAGGTGGTACCAGTCGTCAATGTCAGGTTTACAGTACCCCCACACAGCTAGGTCAATGGTTCCAGTTGCGTCAATGAGGAGAAAGGTTGTTGTATTCATGGTGGTGCCGGCTCAGGTTGTTGCTTCAGTTGTGGGTTTTACCAGTTTGATTACTTTGCAAGTGATGTTGATCTGTGGAAGAGCATGGCATAAACAGACAAATTAGTCATAGGAAGTAGTATGTTTAGCTTTTATAACTTCACATTGACATGACACTATTTGCATATAGGTTGACTTTAGAAAATCTGGAGTATGTAATTCAAATTCAAAGATTCAAGGCCAAGGTTCAGTAGGTGGCATTTTGTTTTTGCATGATATTGTATGTTTTATCTAATGTCACTACTGTGGCATAGGGTGCAAAAAAAGATAGTAGACTTACTTTTTCGAAGTGGCGTCCTTCATTCAGAATGGTGGTGGTTGCATGTGAATAGCCACCCAGGGAGTGATGGATTATGGGAATTTGAGTCCGAGTCTCCAAGCCCTGAGTCAATTAGGTGGCTCACACGTGTGTGTGTGTGTGTGTGTGTGTGTGTGTGTGTGGGAATGGGGGGGGGGGGTGTCACAGTAGGTGGCATTAAAAGTTTAGACATTACAAGTACCGCATAGTACCACACTTCAAATAAACCAAACTATACCTTTCACAAATCAACTCAATAAGTGTCAAACTAAATGAATGCTTGCGAAACTGTTTTCGGATGTGTGAGATGTGCAAAATAAATCAGCATTGTTTTTCGGTGGAGTGTCCCTTTAAGGCCAAAACTCTTAACATCTTACTTGGCTTTAATTAAACACACAAGATAGGAATCCATTTCAAATTTTTATACCCATAGCTCCACCCATCTTCCCAGGGGGGGGGGGGATGCAAACACACACACAATAACTCACCAATTCAGCTTCAGAGTTTAGATTCAACAGGGCACCATTGGCACAGTGGATATCTACAGATCAGTAAAGGTGCAACCAATCACTTCAAGTTCAAACATTAACATTAACATGGTAGATTCATGTCCACATTTTTAGTAGCGTTTTAAACATAAATTTAACATTTTTAACTTTGTGTTATTCTTTCGTAATTTATACTTTTAACTTATGCTTTTAACTTATTAAACTAAAACACAATATGAATTCAAAGATGCAAACACAAAAACGAAATCGGTGCTGCAATACAATGGTTCCTTCCAATTGAAGCAATTTAACAAATAAATTAAGCAGCATTGCATCAAACATTTAAGCAGCATTTTAAAACAACAGGAATGTAAACATATTCACCGACCATTGGCGTCTTTGAAATTAAACTCTGAGTAGAGCTTGGTGGTTCTGGTTGCTGTCTGTTTGTTTGAAGCATGACTGAGAGAATGTATTCCTTTTCAGGTGTCCTCAATCTGGTAATGAGCGGCCATTTTGCTGCTGCATCTTGGGAAGTGTAGTTTTTTGTGAGAGTAATCCCATTCCCTGGCTCATCTCTTGCACCAGGGGCTGTGTGTGTGTGTGTGTGTGTGTGTGTGTGTGTGTGTGTGTGCATGTGTGCATGTGTGTGTGTGTGTGTGTGTGTGTGTGTGTGTGTGTGTGTGTGTGTGTGTGCATGTGTGTGTGTGTGTGTGCATGCGTGCGTGCGTATGTGTGTATGACACCTGTGTGTGGAGTGAAGCACTCTGGGAGATGAAGTACAGCCGTGGTGGCCATTTTAGTATATGTGTGTGTGTGTGTCTGTGTTTGTTTGTTTGTTTGTTTGTTTGTTTGTTTGTTTGTTTGTTTGTATGTGTGTGTGTGTGTGTGTGTGTGTGTGTGTGTGTGTGTGTGTGTTTGTGTGTGTTTAGTGTCAGGGCATGTGTCATCAAAAGTTTAAACATTTATCATTTCAAGACGGTTTCACGTATCCAAATTCTTTCTAAGATTTTAAATCATGGAAGTCCAGAGATGACACACAAAAAGTTTGCGCTCATTCGGGCAAATGGCCTAGGACGAGTTCGTTTTTTTTTTTTTTTAGAAAGTCCAAGATGGCGGGAAATCTAGCAGACTTAAATGGGCGTGGTCTATATGGATAGATGCATATTGATCCAGGGAATCCAGCAGATGTGGAATTTTGATTCTACGCCTCACGGTTCAGCAGTTATGGGTCAATACCCAAAAGGGTCTGTTATAGCGCCACCATCTGGCCAATATGGCTATTTTTTTGTCTCTGAGTAGTGGGGCACATTTCCAACCTATGTGCAAAGTCTGGCTACTGTACCCCTTACGGTTTTTGACGTGCATACTGTTTTAGCGGAGAATAATAAAAATAAAAATAAAAATAAATATAGCCGCAAGCGGCGATGCGGGGTCCAAGCTTCCGGTGACTTGGGGGGTGTATGTCAGATAATATAGACACTGAATTGCACATTTAATCAGAGTTGGTATGTGCACAAGTGCACAAAGTTTGGTTGAGATTTGGTGACCTGACCGGGTTCAAGCAGTAGTAGCAGTAGTAATAGTAGTGTTAGTGTATATATGTGTAAGTGTGTATATTATGTGTGTGTGTATATATGTGTGTGTATATGTGTGAGTATATGTGTGTGTGTGTGTGTGTGTGTATGTGTGTGTGTGTGTGTATGTGTATATGTGTGTGTGTGTGTGTGTGTGTGTGTGTGTGTGTGTGTGTGTATGTGTGTGTGTGTGTGGCGTGTGTGTATAGGTGTATATGTCTGTGGCAATGTGCACTGGAGCTAGCGGCTGAATTACACCAACTAAGGTACAACCTTGCTACAGTGAACATCTAAGCTAGAATCAGGGTGTAAATGACATTTTCAAGTCAACTTGGCATCTCAGGGCTTGTGGAGAGTTTGATTACACCAGGTGAGCAGTATGGAAGCATTCTATCTATTTGTTTATTTGTATGTTTTTGCTCATGGTCAACTTCACGCAGCAGACAGCTCTGTGCCTGTTGTGGTTAGAGTACAGTTCTATCTCTGTGTGTGATGCGTCCAGAGTGCTTTACCCAGTACACCGACTGCATGCAAGTACCGCATAGTACCCCACTTCAAATAAACCAAACTATACCTTTCACAAATCAACTCAATAAGTGTCAAACTAAATGAATGCCTGCTAAACTGTTTTCGGATGTGCGAGATGTGCAAAATAAATAAGCATTGTTTCCGTTTTCGGTGGAGTGTCCCTTTAAGGCCAAAACTAACATCTCAGTTGGCTTTAATTAAAACACAAGATAGGAATACATTTCAAATCACAACACATTGCCATCACTTCAAATTACCTTCATACCTCCCTTTACATAACATTGAAAATATATTTCAGATTGTGTAAACCTCCCTTTAAACTCACGGATTTGGCTTTTGGAGGTTTCATTCAGCAGGTTTCAAAGATAAGTTGAATTGGATGTTAAAAAACGTTCCCTCTATACTGCCAACTGTCTTGCACCATCTCCATTCATCAGTGATTCAGTGCACCTGGTACAGAGCCTGACCACAGCCCAACTCTGATTGGCTCAGAGTGATGTCAGTCACACTGCAGGATTACAAGCCCGCCAACTTCTGTTTCATGTAAAATACATTGGTGATACATTTTGCAGTGTAAACATTGGTGAACTGAGTTTACAATTATCAAATTATGTGTTCTTAAGTTAAAGCAACTCTGCTCAACATGTGGTAAAATATCAGCCAGGATGAGCGGTTAATGAGTGTCACACCTATGAACAGGTGAGGGCAATGTGACCCCTCAGCACTGGACCCAGATAAAACCACAAGGAAAGATGGCAGGCACACAGCAGGACAAGGTGCAGGGTGATTTTATTTTCCCAACATCAAAAGTGACAGTGAGGCAATCAGCATGTTGTCTGTGGATAAGAACACAAACAGAATTATTTACCCAAATACACAATGTTAACAAGCAATCCAAATTACATCAAACTAGCAATAAACAAACAATGTAACAATCAATTAAAGCAACAATAAACAATATATTTTAACCATGCTAAAGAAAAAAACATATGCAATTCACCTTTAAGGTCAGCATGAGTTGGACTGGCTCACAGCACCTCTGTAGCAGCAGACTGGGGTTTGGGGCAAGTTTTGCACTTCTTTTATAGCCATAGCTCCACCCATCTCCCCACCCACGTGGCACAATCCACAAGTGAGTGAGTGAAGCACTCTGGGAGATGAAGTACACCAGTGGTGGCCATTTTAGTGTGCGTGTGCGTGTGCGTGTGCGTGTGTGCGCGTGTACGTGTGCGTGTGCAAACAGACAAAATAGTCATAGGAAGTAGTATGTTTAGCAATAAAAAACAATATAACAATCAAACAAACAATAAACAATATATTTTAACCATGGCTAAAGAGAAAAACATATGCAATTCACCTTTAAGATCAGGATGGCTTGGAATGGCAATTCAACAATGGCTAACAAAACTACAACTTACTTAATAATGCATCTGAAGGGAGGATAAACACCAAAGGACCGAAACACCAACACAGCCTCTACTGCAGTAACGGACACACACTGAGTGTAGAGGCTGATTAGCGTCTTAAGTGCAGGTGTGTGGTGATCAGTCCAGAATTAGGTGCAGGTGTGGTGTATATGTGTGTGCGTGTGTGTACGTGTGTGTGTGTGTGCGCGTGTGTGTGTGTGTGTGTGCGCGTGTGCGTGTGTGTGTGTGTGTGCTTTTGATGACTATAGCCAGCACCCTGCATTGCAGCTTGTCATGCAGTCCATTTACCATTAAGGACATGTCTGTATTACACACATAATCCACCACTTTACATTAAAAGTCTGCCCTGAATGGAGATGTTTGAACTAATTGGTGTGGGTTGTGCTGTTACAATGGAAGTAAAGTAAAGGTAAAGTCCCACTGATTGTCACACAATGTGTGAAATTTGTTCTCCGCATTTGACCCATCCCCTGGGGGAGCGGTGAGCGCCGCGCTCGGGAATCATATGGTGATCTAACCCCCCAATTCCAACCCTTTGATGCTGAGTGCCAAGCAGGGAGGCAAATGGGTCTCATTTTTATAGTCTTTGCTATGACTCGGCCGGGGATCGAACTCACGACCTCCCAGTCTCAGGGCGGACATTCAGACCACAAGGCCACTGAGCTGGACACATGAGTGACAAGGATAATTCAGATTTAATTCTCTTTTTGGACCTT
The DNA here is from genome assembly GCF_964638095.1 of Poromitra crassiceps. Taxonomy (NCBI): domain Eukaryota; kingdom Metazoa; phylum Chordata; class Actinopteri; order Beryciformes; family Melamphaidae; genus Poromitra; species Poromitra crassiceps. The sequence goes on along the minus strand of NC_139640.1, from coordinate 17,613,670 downwards.
TCACATCTGAAGACACAATAATGTATTGGAATGTTTTTCCTTTCATATATCTGAAAGAAGGCTCCCAGCAAACACAATTACATCATGATGATGTTCTGATATCATCTTTCAGTGACGTCCAGGACTAGGCCAAATCACAGCCGATTTGGGGATCATTTAGACATCTACACAGGAATGTCAAGAGGACGTCGAAATATGACGTTACCATAAATAGGCATATTCAGTTATTCTGCTATGTACACAGTGTGTATTCAGCAGCGTTATACATAATTATATCCAGATTAACCTTTATTCTACATTTTCAAAAAATAAAACAGTTACCTGGCCGTGGTTTGAACCCAGGACCTCCAGCTTTGGTGTCTGCTACTTTACCCCTACACCATCCTTCCACAGCAATGACAAGGCACGGATATAACCTTATTATGGCATAAACTTGTTTTTATTCAAACGTGGGTGTCAAGTCTTTGTGGATCGGGCATTACTGTGTGACATCTAAACCAACTATGTATTATGCTACAGCAGATGCAGAACCCCAAAACACATTAACCCCACCCAAAATGCTACATTCCAACTTCCAGTAGTAGTAGTAGTAGTAGTAGTAGTATTAGTAGTAGTAGTAGTAATAGTAGCAGAAGTAGTAATAGTAGTAGTAGTAGTGTTGGTAGTAGTGGGAGTGGTAGCAGAAGTAGCAGCAGTAGTTGTAATTGACCGGTTAATGAGTTGTGGGCAATTTAGTGTTGGCGTGTGTTTCATTAAAAGTTTAGAGATTTATCATTTCAAAACGGTTTCACGTATCCAAAATCCTTTACTAACCTTAGGTCGGGGTAGCCCATAGATGACCCAGAAAAAGTTTTGTGTGATTTGGCCAAACGGTCTAGGAGGAGCTCGCAAAAGTAGGTTTTTGATCAAATTCAAAATGGCGGAAAATCTACCACACAGAAATGGGCGTGGCCTAGTGGGTTAGATACATGATGCTCCAGGGAAACCAGTAGATGTGGAATTTTGATTCTACAGCTCGCAGTTCAGAAGTTATGGACCGACAAACATGAAATTGGCTGTTATAGCGCCACCATCTGGTGGATTGGTGTAATTTTTTTACTCTGAGTAGTGGGTGATGTCGTGAACCTGTGTGGAAAGTTTGGGTGATGGGGGGTGTATGGTTTCTGAGATCCACACACTTTTAGGGCAGGAAAATAACAAAAGTAAATACACAAAAGTTTAAACATTTATCATTTCAAGACGGTTTCACGTATCCAAATTCTTTCTAAGATTTTTAATCAGGGAAGTCCAGAGATGACACACAAAAAGTTTGCGCTCATTCGGGCAGATGGCCTAGGACGAGTTCGTTTTGTTTTTTTTGGAGAAAGTCCAAGATGGCGGAAAATCTAGCAGACTTAAATGGGCGTGGTCTATATGGATAGATGCGTATTGATCCAGGGAATCCAGCAGATGTGGAATTTTGATTCTACGCCTCACGGTTCAGCAGTTATGGTCCAATACGTGAAATGCTCTGTTATAGCGCCACCATCTGGTCAATATGGCTAATTTTTTGTCTCTGAGTAGTGGGGCACATTTCCAACCTATGTGCAAAGTCTGGCTACTGTAGCCCTTACGGTTTTTGCCGTGCATACTGTTTTAGCGGAGAATAAGAAAAATAATAATAAACGGAACAGATACAATAGGGATCCACGCACTTCGTGCTTGGACCCCTAATAAACGGAACAGATACAATAGGGATCCACGCACTTCGTGCTTGGACCCCTAATAATAATAAACGGAACAGATACAATAGGGATCCACGCACTTCGTGCTTGGACCCCTAAATATAGCCGCAAGCGGCGATGCGGGGTCCAAGCTTCTGGTGACTTGGGGGTTATATGTCAGATAATATAGACACTGAATTGCACATTTAGTCAGAGTTGATAGGTGCACAAGTGTACCAAGTTTGCAAGTAATATGTAGTAAGTAGCAGTGGTGGTTGGTAAGCCAAATGGTGGCTGTCAAAGAGGCTTATTAAGCAATGGACTTTTTCTAGGCAAACTGTCATAATTTCAAATCCTAGCTTCCTGATAAGCTTAGATGTGTTAGCCATGAGTGGACAGCTTACTGAGGTGTTGCTTTTGTGGTGTTCCGAGTCCATTGGATGAAGATAGTGTGCTGCTTCTACTGTACACTTCTGATCATGGTTATAGATGTGCTCAGTGAGGAAAGGATTAAACAAACTGTTCCTGAATGGTGATCAAAGTAATTGGTTGTCACAATGAAAAGCCAATGCTTTTGTAGTAGTGGTGGTAGTCATAAATCTGGTCTGCATAAGCACAAGGCCAGAATTTGAACCATTTGTCTTGAAATTAATGTAAAATCCTAACTATTACTAGATACTCCACATGGTACATTCATAGTGTCTCTGTATAGGTATAACAAGATTAATATTCAGGTTGTGTAAATCACCCTTTAAGTCAAACTGTTAGTGGCTTAATAGGTTATCAGTTAACAAGTTACTTGTCTGTTATTCAGATGTTTTAAAAGGGTAAGCTTGGGCACAGTGGACATCTACAAGTTGGCAATAAAAGTGTAAGCTCAAGGTTGACTAAAGGAGTTAGGATATAATGCATAAAAAACTGGGACAAAAGACAGCAAAGGAGGCAGATATATGATTCAAACAATAAGTTTTTATTGCAAATAATAGTTTTTATGAAATGAAAAACTTAAAATATATCAATCCATTTTGTCCTTGTGTGGGGCTGAGTCGGGGTTTCTGGACTGTGTGGAGGGACTGTTGAGTCTTGGAGTCAAGTCTGAGTCAGGGCTATGATTTGTCTATTATGTCAACTCAGATGTGATTGAGCATGAGGATAGCTTCTTCCATTTCGTCTGTAGTCATTTGAGTTGGTGATTTTGTAAGCAGTGGTGTGATAAGTGCGAGTGGGATGGTGTATGATGTTTGCTGGTTATTGATGGACAGAGAGAATTTGATATGTGTTTTGCGGTTTTTGTTTTATGGCATTGATTACATTTGTGACATTTGTATGTGAGTGAGTCAAAGTTTACAGTAGTGATGGGTGCCAAAAACAGAAGTACTTGTTTGTGACGGTGGCAGAAGAGACTTCACCATAGATGCTTTGAGTGGTGGGTGGTGGTGGTTCTGTGTATGATTCAAGTGCAGTGGTGGGTGTTGATGTTGTGGTTGGGGTGGTTGTCAGATATGTATTAGTTACGAACATGGTCAAGATGAACTGTTCAAAATGCTCCTTCAGTTCTCTAGATAGCACTACACACCTGATAGTATATATTGACTGAGTTATGCCCTAGATTGTGTGAAGTGAATTGTGTATAGATCCATGAGTTTTTTTTTTTTTTTTTTTTTTTTACCTTTATTTATACAGGTGAATCACCTTGAGACCTAGATCTCATTTTCAAGTGTGACCTGTTCAAGCAGCATCCAGACAGAAAGTTACAGTAACAAATGTTGACAGACAATATGACAACAGTATACAGTACCAGTACAGACAATAAATAAAATAACCAAAAGGCTAACAGACACATTAGACAAAAAAGGGGGATGTTAAAAAGGAGATGGTCAGTTGTTAAAACAGGAGCACAGCGAGGCAGGGATTTCAAGGTTGCGCAGCAGTAACTTAAAGCTAGGCAGTGGGATGAGGCTGGACAGCTTCAGTGTCTGTTGAAGCGTGTTCTAGGTGAAAGGGGCAGAGTAAGAGAACGCTTTTTTCCCCCTCTCAGTACGGACAGGTGGGATGGTGAAGGTGATGTAGTCCTGGGTGTGTAAACTGTAACTTGAGTGCTTGTAGGAGGAAATGTAAGTGGGTAGCAGACCGGTGATGGATTTATAGATGAAAATATACCAGTGCAGGGTTCGGCGCATAGTGAGAGATGACCAGTTGACTAGGGTGTATAGATGACAGTGATGAGTGAGAGGTCTACAACCGGTTATGAATCTCAACGCGCCATGGTAGACAGCGTCCAGCAGATGGAGACAGTTTTCAGAAGCGTTGTAGTGGGGCTTATGGTTTCTGGGATCCATACACTTTTAGGATAGAACAAAAACAAATGTATAGTATGTGATGGGGTTCAAGCATCTGCGAGGTTAAATGTGATATACAGATGCCAATGGATAGAATAGAATAGAATAGAAAGTTGTTATGTGGAGTAGGTTGATTAGAATATTTTAGATATGAATGAGAAGCACTTTATTTTTTTATAAACCCCTTCATCATCACCACACTTTGGAGGACATCCTTTGTTTTACATGTTGATTGTATAGCAATTATTTTTTACATGTGTAGTTCTGACATCCATTTTGACCTGACACAGATGTAGATACACTATATAGTCTCTCAAATAGTCAAATATACATTAAACTATATAACATGAATTGCATATAGGTCCACGGGATCTATCCATTCAACATGTACATAGTACAATGGTTATCCTAGGCACAAACCTAACTCAATGGAGGAGCAATATTACACTGACAATATTCAGAAAGACTCAGGAGATGGTTTGATTTGAGATAAAGGTACCTTGTATTAGAAAAACAAAGACAAGAAATATAAAAATACATTATGGCCAAATAGAATTGCATTTGGATACAGAATTAAATTTAGGATAGGTATAGTGGAGTTGTGCAAGTAGGCTATTGGAAGCTGAATAAGCAATGTCAATATCAATGTGTTATCAAGTCTGTCATGAATAAAATCAATAGGAAATAGAGCTAGGCAATCTTAATTAAGTAACTTTTGCAAGAGATGTTTACGTAGCTGTAATGAGTAAGGAAAAAAGACAGTTAAGTATTCACAAATGTGGGGCAAGCTGTGCTATGTCTAGGGAGCCCCATCCTGCATATTAAGTAGGATCCCCAGAGTAAAATGTGGTCATTTTTACCACTGCAGGTAAAGATTGACAGGCTTATAGAGGAATACGGATACTGTAAGTTTCAACACCATTATGGGCTGTCTGTAAACACCAATACTGTAAGTCATCAAACAAATAAGTAAACCAAACCAATGCACTAAAAATATCAAAATGGCTTCACAGACGAGTGGAGGTTCTAGTGTAAAAGTGATGTGTGATGGAGCAGGGGAGGTTCCTGTCAATTGAGTGATTCTGGTCTGTTGGTCCACAGGGGATATTTGGGGGGTGGGTGGGGTTGGGGGGGGGGGGGGGTAGAGCCCTTTGTAGAATGGGCTTTTCAGTGTTGTCGATGACGTTGATGGTAGTTGGGAAGAAGGTCTTCATGAGGTGAGAGTTGTTATTGCTATCGAGCTGGACTGGAACTCTTCAGCCCACGGAGAGTCAAGATGATGTGAACAGTGGTTTCCTTGTTGCTGATTGAGGACAAAAACTCTTAATAAACATAATGAATATTGTAGAGGATATATTAGTACACACAATCAAAGAATGGCTTATGTCAATACTTACCCATGATGAAGATAAATCACACATTAGCAAACAGTCAGGTGTATTATTATGACCACAGCCCATGGACATGGATACTGTATTGGTCACAAACCCCTACTGGTCTACAGATACAAATACATTTGATCACCTAACAGTATGGGGCAAGTCACAACCACACAGCATATTACTTTGAAATAGTATTACCGGTAATTATTTTGACACAAATAGTTATCTCCTATGTTTATTTAGCTCTATAAATGCTATATACTTTTAAAGAAAAGTAATTGATGAACTTGTTAAAGTTTGATGTCTGGATGGGTTCCTATTCAATGCTCATGAGTGATAGTACACAATTTAATTAGCTAAAAAAAACTAAATAATGATACATTAAAAAATTATCAGCAGAGGGCCTATTTTCTTATTTTTATTAACCCTTCCACCACCCCCCCCTGCTTTGGAGGACATACTTTGTTTTTACATCTGAATTTTACAACAATTATTTTACACATTATGTTCTTAGGTACATTTTGAGCTGATGCAGTACATGTAGATGTAGCACTTAAGTCTCTTAATTTATACATATATAGCCAAATATATAATACACAGACAATACAATCATCTCCGTATCACTGTCAAGCAAACTGCCACCAGGGGGCAGTACCAAAAGAGAGTGCATTCAATGGTCAAGGGTCCTCATTGGACAGGTGCATCTTCTGCCTGGGACTTCCACTTCCATGCAGTGGTGCCTTTCAAAAACATACAGTGTGTTGTTTTTATTTTGAATGCTAAACATTCAAATTTTAATATATTAAGTGCGTTCAGGACCAAAATAACAACAGAGTGGCACTGTGTAGAGGTGAAAGTCCTGGGCGGAACATTTGTGTTGTATAGGAAGCCTAAAAGGCACAAAAATAGACTCTGGGGCCCCAGATTGGTCTATGTCAACACTGTGACCATCAGCTTCAATGGTAGTTGGTGGTGGCAACTGGTTGATTTCTGAGAGGATGAAAACAATATCAATTAGTTTGTTTGCTTATACAAACAGAAGCATAATGTGACATGTGCTTATATATTCATCAGGTCTAAGAACCTATGTAAGGGAGAAATGACGAGTGCCACTGTACCTTGTTGATGGTGCTCACTGATGCCAAGAATGATCTGGGAAAAGTACAGAAGAGCTGCAGTACTGCTGAAAAAGACATTCACAATGAGAGTAAGACAAAGTGAATAATATGATCAGGTTAGTTAGACTTCAATGAAAAGATAAGGGAAGTTATGGCTGGGAAGGCACTGTATTCAATACCAAAACTAATTAAAGACATAATGTGTATGTGTTTAGTCAACAATACCTACTGTAGAAGAGATTGCAAGGGATAGCCCCTTTGCAGTACAGTTGGGGATGTGGATGATGGGAGGTGTCTTTGTACACCAGCATTTCATTCTTGTACTGCAGCTCTGAATGAAGTCAAACAGGGGGCTATCATGACTGCAAACACATTTAGTATAGCGTATTGTCAATATGATACAACATAACTATCAGAATTGTTGGAATGGTTAGTGTTGTTGCCTTACAGCAAGGTCCATACCAGATCTGTTTGGTATGGACTTAGCATGTTTTCCTTATGCTTATGTGGGTGTCTTATAGGTGTGCCAGGTTCTTCCCACCATCAAAAACATGTACAGTATGTTAGGGTTAAGATCTATAACATCTTAACATTTAGGCTTGTGGACCAGAGGAATAATATTTGCTGGCTGCAATGCTATGGCTAATGGTTATCCTAATAAACTTAACTGCCTCTATACACCCAAATCACACACATCAGCCAACACTGTGGCCATCAGCTTTTCTGGTGGTGGTAATGGGGTAATTTCTGATAGGATATACAAATCAATTAGCTTTTACAAATCAGATGTAAGAAGCTATGTAAGAGAGAGATGAGATGCAGAGTGTAGTGGTACCTTGTTGAGGGTCCTGACTGTAGTGATGCTAACGATGCTGTTTAATTGTAGAGGATCTGTAGCATTGTTGAAAAGATACACATTTACAATGAGAGTCAGCCAAAGTGATTCATATGATCAAGACAATTAATCTTACAGGTGAATGAAAACATCAGGAAGTTCTTGGCGAGATGACACTTTTGTTAATCTCAAAAGTGATCAAAGACAGAAATTGTATGTTACCAGTTAATAATACCTACTGTAGCAGAGATTACAAGAGACAGCTCCCTCCCACTACAGTTGGGTATGGATGATGGGAGGTGTGGTCTTTTACACCACCATTTCATTTTTGTACTGCCACTCTCAATGAAGTCAAACATGGGACTGTCAACTTCTCATTAAGCTGTGGAAAAATAACTTACCAACATTTGTAGTCAGGGCTGAATTAAAAGTCCACGAGTGAGTGTGTGTGTGTGTGTGTGTGTGTGTGTGTGTGTGAGAGAGAGAGATATAGAGAGGTAGAGAGAGACATAGAGATATATGGAGAGAGAAAGAGAGGTCCTTTCTCATAGGATTTCTCAGGTAACAGGTTAGTTGGATGGTTGCAGGGTCATGGAGTTTTTATGACAGGATTCAATGTTTGAACAATCTGGAAAAAGACATGGGAAAAGAGACAATAGAAGAGAATGAGATGTAATTTACATGAAAGGGATATTCTTAGTAAACGATTAATCAATCAATTAGAAATTTAAACCTATAGTTACTGTGTATATGTTGGCAGGTCAGATAGTCAGATGGGTCAGCTCAGGTAAAGAGTAGATCACAGGCAGACGTCAGTGGGCTCAGTTGTCCATAAAAAAGCGTTTTCCAGTTTTTCCTATTAACAAACTCAAACACAATTTAATCAAAGTCCAGGTTCCTGACAAGCTCAGATTTAATGGCCATCCATGACAGTGCACTGAAGTCCCGTTTGTTTTTGTGTTGTTCCAACTTCTTTGGATTAAAGATAGGATATGGTGCCTTCACCCTTCTGTCTATGTGTATTGATGTGCTCAGCCAGGAAAGGGTTAAACGGAGATTAATTCCAGAATGTCAAGAATATTTGCATTTAGTGGTGATCCAAGTAAATGGTTGTCCCCATGAAAAGTCCATCTTATTTCACTGAAGAGCTGAATGAAAGCTAGAACTTGCCTCAGTAGCTCTTCCGGGTACCTCTTATTTCCTTCCTGTTATTGTACTAGTTGAGTATTCATAGTCCTTCCAGTTGAGTGTCCAAGACATAATAATATGCAAGTAGAGTGCTCTGAGCTTTTCTCATGATCAGACATATGTTCATGGCGTTTCCAGTTAGATCAACCTTTCCCATTAGCAAACTCAGCGACAACTTCATCACAGTCCAGTTTCTTGACAAGCTCAGATTCAATGGTCATCAGTGACGAGGTGTTGTTGCTTTTGTGTTATTGTTCATTCAATGATGGATAGGAATGTGTTGCCTCGACCCTTCTGCCAAGTATTTGGTCGTCATCACGGAAAGCCAATCTTTTAGTTTAAGAACAGAATGACAGCGACAATCCATCTCAGCAGGTCTTGCCAGTCTCTCTTCTCTCCCTCCAGTTGTTTCTGCTTAAACAGTCTCATTTCTTCTCTGCCTCAGTCATGGTGGGTAAATTGTTGAAACTATATGAGCTACATCTGCCATCCCATTATATATAAAAGTGAGTTAATTTGACCTTCCTCTTATTGAATCTTGTTCTAGGGCAACATTCTCCTGGCTTTGAAAAGTTGAATGTGTCTAGATGTAACTGAACAGCCCTCGAGCAGAAGGGCCATGGTTGTCTAGCAAGTCACAGAGAGCAGATCACAGGCAGAGGTCAGCTCAGGCATGGTGTTGACATTTTTGTTGTTTATCTGGTCATTTCTCCTCTCAGTCTGTCTCTGTTTCAAGTAGATGGGCCAGGGTTGCCTAGCAAGTCACAGTGACAAGCAGTGTAGTGCATGGGGTCCCGCAGGAGTCCTGTTGCAGCCTTCTACAGCACAGGTTGAATGCAGATGACAAACAAATGTTAGTTTACAGACACAGGTCACCACTCAGCTCAGGTAGAGATCAGTAAGTGGATTGGTACCACAATCTATTTGAACAATCTGGAGAGAGAAATGGGAAGACAAGAGAAGAGAAGAATATGTAATTGCCATGAAAGGGATAACATCTGTTGTGATCTCAATCAATATAGAAACATTTAAAATGTAAAGCTATACTTAATGTGTGTGCTGGCAAGTCACAGAGGGGTCAGCTCAAGCAGAGAGTAGATTACAGGCAGAGGGTAAATCACAGGTTAGGAGTCAACTCAGGCAGAGATCAGTGGCTTGACTCGCACAACATTCTGTTTGAACATTCTGGAGAGAATTGGGGAGACATAAGAGAATGATATGTAATTAAAATGAGAATTAATATTCAATGTAAATTATGTCGATCAATAATTTGAATAATTTGAAATGTAGAGTTATTCTTACTGTGCGTATAGTATGCTGGCAGGTTCAGGAGTCAACTCAGAGAACAGTGAGTTGGGGGGCATGGTGGGGCAGTGGTAAGCGCCGTCGTCTCACAGCTAGAAGGTCCTGGATTCGATTCCCACCTGGGAAGCTGTGAGTGCTGAAGGAATGCGTGCATGTCCTCAAGTGTCCGCTGCACGGGTGGGGTTGCCAAAAGGGCATTTCTGTGTGGAGTTTGCATGTTTTCCCCATGCCCCCTAGGGGTTTCCTTCATATAGGAACCCCTTCACCAAAACATGCTATATCTTGGTCGCTGATGTAGTGCCTCCTCTAGTCGTTAGGGGCGTCTGCTTGGATCACAGTTCAGGAGTCAACTCAGGCATAGAACATTGAGTTGATTCACACAGCATTCTGTTTGAACATTCTGAAGAGAAATGGGGAGACACAAGAGAAGGGAAGGATATGTAATTAACGCGAGAGATCACATTCTTTATAAATTATGTAAATTAATAATTAGAATCATTTGCAATGGAAAGCTATACTTACTGTACGTATGCTGGCAGGTCACCAACAGTCAGAGAGGCCGGCTCAGGCAAAGAGCAGATTACAGGCAGAGGGCAAAGCACAGACTAGGAGGCAACTCAGACAGAGATCAGTGAATTGACTTGCACAGCCTTCTGTTTGAACATTCTGGAAAGAAATAGGGAGAAACAAGAGACTGATATTGAGACTGAATTAACATGAGTTAACATTCATTGTAAATTATGTCAATCAATAATTTGAATAATTTGAAATGTAAAGCTATACTTACTCTGCATATGCTGGCAGGTCAACGACAGTCAGAGGGGTCGGCTCAGGCAGAAAGCACATTGTAGGCTGAGGTCAGCCTAAGTCAATGGCAGAGTGTGGACAGACTCAGCCTCAGGTAGAGGTCAGTTGATGGGGTAGTACAGGCACAGTTGCCTTTAGACTTCTTTTGGGCTTTCCTATTAGCAAACTCAGTCACAGGTTTATCAAGGTCCAGGTTTGTGACCAGCTCAGATTCAATGGCCATCTGTGACAACGCACTGAGGTGCTGTTGTTTAGCTGAAAGATGGGATGTGCTGCATGTATCCTTCTGTCCATGTTTATTGATGTGCTTACCCAGGAAAGGATCAGATTATTTCCAGAATACCAAGATAGTTAGTATTCTGTGGTGATCCAAGTAATCGGTTGTTGCCAAGAAAAGCCAATCCTCTTTTACTTAAGGACTGAATGACCGCTATACTCTGCCCCAGTAACTCTTGTCTCCTTCCCATTGTTGCACTTGTTGAGTATTCAGTCCTCCTTCCATGTGTGCCAAAGCAATGATAACATAAGTAGAGTTCTCTGAGCTATTATCATGATCAGACACACTTTCAGGGTGTTTCCAGTTAGATAAATTACTAACAAATAAGATTGTTCTCTGTTGAAAAGAGCATGCGAGCAAACGTAAAATATTCCCGTCAGGGTTTGAACAACATGACACCATCTTGTGAAACTTGTTTCCCCATTTGGAAGCCGACAGCTCAGTAGATCATTAGTAATGGAGCTTTTTTACCACTCAAACCCCCATCATGGGTTAAGAGTTGCTTCTTCAGTGGTGAAAGGTACCCGGTCCTCAATCAATAACAACAGCGTGAGCCTCTTCATTGATTTTTTTCCCTACAGTGCCGGATCATCAGCTTTCAAAATCCACTGCTGCTGCAATTGGGAGCTGCTGCTACAGCTAGCTTCAGGTAGTTGGTGTTGTTGTTGTGGTGGTGGTGGTTGGCTGCTGCACCAACGTTTAACTTTTCATCCAGTCTCAGATTAGGTTGCACCATCATCTTCTTCAATGACTATCACATCGGCAGCATTGTTGTCACTATTGTTAGCTTTACCAGCAACAGATTGTTGTGGAAGGTGGCTGCTGCTAGCACTAAAATTGTTTCTCTTCTATTTGTGGGATCCACTTCTGCTTGAGTTATCCATCATTTCGAGCAGTCTGGTGAATATGTACTTGGAATGAAATGCACATGTGCAAGGTCTGGTTCCAAACCATAATGCATTGCAGCATGAATAATGCCTTGTGCCTGTTCAGGAAACTGAGGCTACTTTGGTGAGTTTCCGAGGGAACAGAGTCGATATGTCGATCAGAGAAATGTCGGGAAACTCAAGCATAAATTAGTACATTGGATTGTTTTAAGAATTTTGTTTTTACAGCTAGGGGTTAGGGGCCCAAGCAAACCAGTCTTAATTTTGTTAAAGAAAACCCCTATTCAACACCTTTTTCTTTTTTCTGACCAAAACTACAACTAGACTAAAACTACAAAAGATACAAATGACCAAAATGTGACTACAATTAATAACCAGGGCCCGGTTGTTCAAAAGGGTTTCATCTGGATAAAACTGATGCGGATTTGCAAAACCTATTTTTGGCTATCCAGGATCACATAATCCATCTTATTTTTGTGCTGGTCTAAATCTAAAATAGTTGCTAAAATTGGGATGGGCAAATTGATGGTAAAGTCAAGGTTAAAGCTATCAAACTGGTATGGAATCGAGATATTACACTAGTCAAAGTGTTAAATGTTAAATTTCAAGATACATACAACCTGTCAATCTTGATTCCAATTTCCAATACTTGTAATTGCCCCCAATTTAATTAGTTTAAATACAAAAAACATTTGGACTAAAAGCAATGATGAAAGGTTGACTAAAATGTATTGAGTTTTTGTTGACTAAAACTGGAATAAAATGTTTTGAGTTGTTAGAAAACTAGAAAACTAGTCTATCAAGCATAGACATGACTAAAATGTGACTAAACCTAATAAGAGTTTTCATGCTAAGACTAAGAATAAGACTGAATATAAAATAGTGGCCAAAAACTGATTCCTATTTCGAATCCTTGCAATCAGCTAATTAAAGTAGTTTAAACATATAAAACAGTTTGACTAAAAGTAAAGAGTAAAAGCTGACTAAAATGTAATGACTTTTTGTTGACTAAAACTGGACTGAAAACATATGATTAAAATGTGACAAAACTATTGGCCGTTTTAATTCAAAGACTAATGCTCCAAACGCACTGGGAGCAATTTTGACACACGTCAATTTCCGCTTAGTTTTGAGCACCTGTTACTCTGAGGCTGTAAATCATCCTACCGCGGTCTGATGAGTGGAGAAAAAGAAGGCAGCATTGTGCGGATGAGGATTGAGGAAATAAAGCAATCCACTCTCTCCAAACTTTTGCCGAATCATGCTGATGTGTTTAGAAGAGCATTTGCACTTTGTTCATAGTCTCGCATTATATTTTACATGTTTGCTATATTACACTGCGGTGAAATTGTTTGCAGAGTGGCGACAGACTGGATGAAAGTGGCTACACAGAAAGGAGCAGAGGGAAGAGAGAGCTGAGAGTGCTCTGGTTACTGTTGGGTTCTTATTGACGCTCCAAAATCTAAACGGGGTTGGAGTCGGGGGTCAAGGCAGTTCAACACCTGTCAGAACACTATTGGTGCACATTTGGCCATTTAAAACAATGGGTGGACTTCAAAATGTTACTATCAGATGCTCCCAGTGCGTTTGGAGCTTAAGAAGAACACTAAATCTAAAATAGCTGCCAAAATTAACACAGAAGCAAAGAAAAAAAATGTTTGCTTGGGCCCCTAATCACCAAAAAAAAGTATACATGTATATATAGTTTTATTGAGAGACAAACACAAATGCAGTTAAATCCAAGCCAATTAAAGACAATTGAAACTAATTTCAAGCAAATTCAAGTCAATGCAAGTCAATTTGTCAGTTTCTTGTTTAGTTCAGACTTTCTTTGGAATGCAATGCCAAAATGTAAAGGCTCTGTCCCTCAAAATCCATACAAATAAGACCAAGTCTAGAGATTAAAAATACCAATTAAGTACAATGCATTCATGATAGCTGAAATATGTAGGCATTATACTTACACAGATGTTTGTGGTGTCAATGTCTTTGATGTAGATGTGGTCGATCAAAGTCCCCTTCTCAGTGGTAGGCTCATTTACAACTTGAGAGAAGCCATGTTGTTCCATTTGTGTTCTAATTGAACTTGCTACCATCAGGTTTTCGTTGAAATTGCCCAAGACGATTTTGCCTCCTGTTTTCATGTTCATATGAGTAATCAGATCATTAAGCTTGGCACGGAATGTTGAGAGCTGATATGATGATGGTCTATAAATCACTGCAACTTGTGTTTCCAGCTGTGGGAGCTCTAATAGAAGACATTCAATATTCATGCAGGGCACATCTGGCACATGACATTGCATGTTGTCTTTGCAATATACACCAACACCACCATGTTGTTGTTCTCGCAATTCTGCAAACATTTCTCCATTTGTATCATATGCAAGATGCCGTGGTTTGCTATGGAAGACAAATCCATTAACATGTGTATCATCATTGCAATCATTTGGTGCAAGCCATGTTTCTGTAACACAGATCATGTCTGCCTCCATGTATCTTGTGTCTTGTCTTATGCATTGAACATGGGATGAGAGTCCCTGTACATTGTGCAATAGAATCTTGCATGATGGTAGTGATACGTATGTTGATGGTTTAATGAATGCAGGCATTTCCTGGAGTGATTTTTCAATTTTATCATTGGAATATATCGCTTTCGGGTCAAAATCTTCAATTATCAGTCCCTGTAGAGATGTCACCCGACTCAAAGCTACATATGCTTGTCCTGGAGCAAATATCTTTTTCAGAGAAACAACTGCCTTTTCCACTGTCAAACCTTGGACTTTATGAACAGTGCAAGCCCATGCTAATCTCAATGGAAACTGACGTCGTACAGCACCAGTATTCATCTTTCTGTCTTCATCAGGCTCAATTGGAGTAGCTTTTTCAAATCCAAGTTGTGGACATGGTTTCTTACATCGTGCCGCTTTTCCAACTTTTTCATCATCAAAGGTGACATATATCACTGAGGTTTTGTTTTACCATCCTTAAGACACACTTTAGAAACAGTGCCACATGCTCCATTAACTAGTCCATCAGATGTATTGACATTTTTCAGAAGCATGACACGTGCACCTTCTCCAAGAGAGAGTGTTTTTGGTAGACAGGTTTGATGAACCTTGATAGAACCATCTTTTTTCTGTAGTATTCCATCTTTGGCAATCTTTTCGTAATCTTCTGCGTCAATACAAATAATATCAGAACATGTTTTATCCAACATGTTGAAATTGTGGTCATCGACCTGTGCATTTGTGGCATAAATGTGTAGAGCATCACTTTCTTCTCCTTCACCTGTTTCACATTGCTGTAGTATGCACATGTCCGACTGCTCAAGGTCTTGATTCTTAGGGTGTTTCCTTAGGCGATTCAGTAATTGAGCAAAATCTGCGTCTTTTTGACGAACAATATCTGTAAGTTCGGCCAGAGTAAAGTTATCTCCCCATAAATTAATAAAATCATTTGGCTCTGTATAAAGGGCTTTTCCTCTCACAGGGGGCAACTGATAGAAATCGCCAACGGCAATAACACAGATGTTCCCAAATGGAGAATAATCACCGGTCTGCTTTATCTGTCTCATTCTACCACTCACGTACCTCATAAGCTTATCATCCATCATCGAAGCTTCATCAATAATCAAAATTTGAAGATTTCCCAGCTTTGCTCTCAAAGTGTTGATTTTGTCTTGGCCCAGAGGATGATATGTTGCCTCTGAATCAATTGGAATTGAAAAACTGTGATGTATTGTTTCTCTGTTGATATTGTAGGCTGCAACACCAGTTGGAGCAGTCAGTAGCACATGTGTTTCGTCAGGGTTATCCGACAACTGTCACGTCACACAAGATGGCGACCGTGTATGTTTGATCGGAGCACCGGCGGATTACTAACTAAGTGGATATCTTCTTTTATATTGAGCATTTTACACTTTCTGTGAGTACACTCTCTGTGATTCTGATCACCGAAACGAGTCTGCATCTAATCGTACGATCGCGGATCTCTTGTCTGATCAGGGACTACAGACCCCAAAAGTACTGTCCCGCAATACTAGCTAACGATAGCGAACAGCTACAGCGTTGCTACAATTCAGACAATAGACTGAGGAAATGTAACGGACCAGTGGATCCGTACCGAAGGCAAGTGCCTACCAGCTGGATTTCCATTGAACCCGTGCATGGGATATACAAATTAAAACCAAGCATTGGCCGTCGGGTGCGGGGCCGCGCTAAAGCTAACTAGCTAGCAACCCCGACGGCACAGTAGCAGCCCTCGATACAGTGTGGTTTGTTTTTAGCAAAGCTCTGTATCAAGCTACTAACCTGCTAGCGTGAGAAGCTTCGTCTGTCGGTACTGTGCTGGGTTGTTTTTTGTTTTTGTTGATCGCGGCCGGGGAATTCTCTGATATACAGAGCCTCGGACCCCGAGTTAGCACGGAGAACTCTCTGCCCACAGAGCTCCACAATCCGAGTTAGCACGGAGAACTCTCTGCCCACAGAGCTCCACAATCCGTGGATTATTATCACATACCTCTGGCTGCTATTAGCTGGAGCTGCTAGCTTGAATGTAGCTTGGCTTTCAGCTTCTTCACCTACAATGGGACCGTCCGCTTTAGCTTCAGATTGCCCTGGCTGCCTCCAGATGAGCCAGAAAATAGCAGAATTAGAAGGCCGGATTTCTCTGCTATATTCAATCCAAGACGATGAGCGGCTCCTGGACTCGCTAGCCCAGGATGCCTCCCGCTCTGCAGAACCAGATTCCCCGGTCAAACTTAATCAGGCAGAGAATTTGTGGAAATCATCCGATCCCTTGGAGCTATCAAATCGCTTCTCTATACTGGATTCTGCCACCCCTGCCCCCCCTTCAAACATGACCAACCAGCGACCGGCTAACAAATCTACTCGTCGTAAACTACTAGAGTCGGCGGTGAAGAACAACATGAGGACTCCGACAGATCTCTTCACTCCGGACCCTGGAGGCTCCATCACCCCGGATCCGCCGAGAGCCCCAGGCACAGAGAGGAGGTCCATCCCCACTGCCTGCAACACCAACCCCGGAGCCGCTCCCCCTCATCCCAACAACGACCACCACACCGAGGATGCTGCTCACGCTTCCTCTAGAGCCTGTCCTGATGCAGACGACAGCCTTCATCCCAGAGGAAAAGATGTTACACCTGGACCTGCTGGGGATCGTGATAAGGATAGCTTCCACCGCACCCCCCTCATCCCCCCCACGAATGCTGTCTCTTTTGATGCTCCGGTATGTGATACCCTCATTATCGGTGACTCTATTGTACGCCATGTCTCTGTGCCGAACTGTAAAACCAAATGTCTTCCAGGTGCTAAAGTCGCGGATTTGGACACAATGTTGCCGCGTCTGATGCCGGAACTTTCTCAGATAGATACATTAATTGTTCACGTCGGCACTAACAACATCGCTGATGAGAAATCAGAACTACTAAAATCTGAATTCATTAAGCTTATAGAATGCCTTACATGGACTGGCAGGAACTTTATTATCTCCGGACCTCTGCCTCGCTTTCGCTCAGGCGGGATGAAGTTCAGCCGTCTTCATCAGTTACATGTATGGTTAAAGGGTTTCTGTTCATATTGGAGTGTTCCCTTTATTGACAATTTCCTACTGTTCTGTGACAGACGTGATCTGTTTAACGGAGATGGGCTTCACTTAAATAAGAAGGGAGCTAGGGTACTCTCCGCTAATATTAAATATTCTCTGAACTCTATTCAATGGGAACCAAATAACAAATGATACATCTCTAGCTCAAGCCCCCCAGTCCAGCAAAACTCTGATGGCATTGAGTCTGCCCCCCAGTATGGGCTTGGGCTTTCATCAGATTTTATTTCATTTAATTGTAATTTTTTGTCATGTCTTATGTCGGCTCCCTACTGTATCGAGCCACGATCAAATTTTAGTATTGATAATAGTGTCCTTGAAACACAAGGAATTACAGTCCTGGCCCCCCACGCCACACGGCTCCCCCGCCATGCATTAAGGCCGAGGGGAATTATAGAGGGAAACCTATTAGTTGTCCCACTCGTTCCTGCTCAATGTACTCCCCCCCTTAATGCTAACTCCAATTCTATCGGTTTGGGGTCCCCCCAAGAACTTCAAGCTGCTAGCGGCTTGACGTTCTTGCATTTAAATGTCAGGAGCCTGTTGCCCAAACTAGATTTCATCAATGTTCTGATTATTGACGCTGCCCCTGACATTCTTGTTATTTCTGAGACCTGGCTCTCTAGTAGAGTCCCTGACTCAGACGTAGCCATAGGTGGGTATAACTTTTTTAGAATAGACAGAAAGGCAAAAGGGGGAGGTATCGCGGTATATGTTAGAGACCACATGGTCACCCGTGTCTTAGCTGCCTCTTCAATCCCTAAACATTTTGAGTGTATTGTTTTAGATATCTGTGTGGGAGGCGATACTCACCTTGTATTAGCGGGTGCATATCGCCCACCCTCAGCGCCAAAATCAGCCCTTGACGATCTGGGGGTGATTTTGTCTAAATATGTTTCTTCTGAATTGATTATTTTGGGAGACCTGAACCAGGACTGGCTCTCTGAAACCTCTTCCGACTTGAAACAGCTCTGTTTAGAATTGGATTTGTCACAGCTCATACTCCACCCCACCAGACCAAACACAAAGAACCCTTCCAAATCAACACTAATAGATATTATTTTAACGAACAGACCGCATAAATACCAGAAGAGTGGCGTCTTTGCCCAAGGTATTAGCGATCATTGCCCCATTGCTTGTATTAGACAAACTAAATCCGGTAAGTCCAGGGGTCACTTTATAAAAAAGCGTGATTTTAAAAATTTCATCGATCAGGGCTTTTTACACGACCTCTTTTATTCCGACTTGGACAGGTTATGCTTAGTTCCAGAGCCTGGACTAGCTCTAGAGCAATTCACCTCTACCTTTAATTCTGTCATCGACAAGCACGCCCCATATAAAAAACTTAGAGTTAAAAATCGCTCTAGTCCCTGGTTCACAAGCCTTGTTAAATCAGCCTTACGTCTCAGGGACTTAGCCTGGTCCAGGGCTAGATCCACCAATAATCCTGTTGACTGGCTAAATTTTAGAAAATCCAGAAATAATTGCATTAGATTAGTCAGAAAAGCAAAATCTGATTTTTACATGGCCTCTCTCGATAACGCACAGGGGAACTCATCTAGCTTCTGGAAAACTTTCAAATCACTACAACCCACATCCAATCACGCCCTCCCCCCTCAGATCACTGTTGGAAATGCAACCATTTCAGACAAACAACAGATGTGTGATGCCTTCAATCATCACTTTATCTCCGCTGGCTTCCTGTTCGACAGGCTCCACACCACTGCCCCTCCTCTGGTCCAAGGCTCTGCACAACCTGCTGAACACTCTCCTCCTCCCTCCCCTTTTGCTGACCGCTTCTCATTTAGGCCAGTGAGCGTTTATGAAGTGCTCAGAACGCTTAAGAAATTAAATGTCAAGAAATCTAAGGGAGAGGATGGAATTGCTCCATTTTTCCTGCGCCTCGGTGCCCAGCTGATTGCTGCCCCAATAGCTCACATTTTTAATTTAACATTTATTTCGGGTAAAATTCCATCTATTTGGAAGACAGCTCAGGTCACACCTCTATTTAAAGGTGGCGACCCGAGCGATCTAAACAATTACCGGCCTATCTCCAAGCTGTGCTGCCTGGCCAAAGTCCTTGAAATTTTAGCAAATGAGCAACTCCGTTTATTTTTAGACACATACAATGTCCTTCAATCACACCAATCAGGGTTCAGACCGAGACACAGCACTGTTACCGCCACATCCCTTGTTGTAAATAATGTATTGAAAAGCCTTGATGACCGTCAGCACTGTGCGGCTCTTTTCATAGACCTCTCAAAGGCATTCGATACAGTGGATCACAACATTTTACTGAAAAAACTGTGCTCCATCGGGCTGGACAACCTCTCAGTCAGGTGGTTTTCCAGTTACCTGTCTGGGAGGAGACAAACAGTTGGTGTTGGTGACACACGATCTGGGTCTTTGAGTATAGGTAAGGGGGTCCCTCAAGGATCAATTTACGGTCCCACATTATTCACTATTTATATTAATAATATTTTCTTTCCTTCTGAGCACTGTAATGTACATTTTTATGCTGACGACACAGTTGTGTACTGTACTGGAGCGACACCTGCACAGGCAGTCACAAGGCTTCAGACTGCCTTTGACCATCTTCAGCAGGCCCTGTCTGACATGAAATTGGTCTTAAATGCCAAGAAAACAAAATGGCTGATGTTCTCTAGAACCTCTACTAGTAATGAAAACCTGAGTATCCGCACAGTGCAGAACGAGCCAATTGATTGTGTTTCTTCCTATAAATATCTTGGTATTTGGTTGGATGCAAAACTTTCTTTTCGCGTTCACATTGACCATCTAACAAAGAAATTAAGGAGGAAAATTGGTTTTCTATACAGAAACAGATCGTGTTTTTCTCTCTGTACCAGAAGAGCAATTGTACAGTCTCTATTATTGTCTGTCCTGGATTATGGGGATGTTGTGTATATGCATGCCCCACCTACCATCTTGAAACCCCTTGATGCTGTGTACCACAGCGCTCTGCGCTTTATAACAGGTGACGGTTATTTAACGCATCATTGTATTTTGTATGATAAGGTGAACTGGCCCTCCCTGTCATCTAGACGAAAGCAACATTGTCTCTTGTTTATTTACAAGGCTATGATTGGACAACTTCCTTTGTATTTGTGTTCACTTCTAAATCAGGTTAATACAAATTATCAGACACGCTCACGATCTCACATTAGACTGTCAGTCCCGCGAGTGAGATCTGAGCAAGGTAAGACTGCATTTTCTTTTTATGCACCAGATGGATGGAATCGGCTCCAGGACACTTTAAAATTGGAGCAACTGATCTCCCTGGAATCATTTAAAGTACTGCTCGAAAGCACTGTATGTGAAGAGTGCACTTGTTTTATCTAAACTGTTTTATCATCTCTGTCTGTACATTTCTGTATGTGTTCTTTGTAACAGGGCGCTCTTGTAAATGAGAGTTCGCTCTCAAGGGCCTTTCCCTGTATAAATAAAGGTAAAATAAAAAATAAATAAATAAAAAAAACTGTGACAGTATACGACATGTTTCATAATGTATGGCTTTGATCAAATGTGATTTTCCAGTGCCAGCCCCTCCTGAGATGAACACATGAAACGGATCAGGATTTTGCCCTTGAACCTTTTGTATACACCACTGACGGATTTTATAGAAAATGCTGGATTGCTTCTCATTCAATGAGGAAAGCAGCTTCAGAGCTTCTGGTCTTGGCATTCTGTGATCATTGGGTTCAATTGTACAGACAGCTTCTTGTTTTGGCTGTAAATCTGAGATGATTTCATCAATGTCTTCAGTATCCAACATTTCATTTTCTTTGTTTTCATGATCTTCCAGTCTTTCCAATTCAGATTCAGGACACATTTCTGCCCATGCATCTTCCATAGGACCATTCATTTCGACATCTTTTTGGGCTTCTTCAATTTTATCTGCCTCAGTTTCAAACAGGTTTCTGTTTGTGTCAACCACACATTTCACAGCCTTGATGCCATCAGCAGTTTTTACAAAGCCTGTACTGTAGAAGCTTTCAAAGGTACCAAATGTTGGCGGTTTCAATTCCTCCTCATTGTAATGGGGTAAAAAAAGCTGTAAAATGCTCTGGAAATACTTTTCTGGAGTTTTTGGTGCTGAAAACCGAGCATACCGTACAATAGCAGCATCAGTGCGTATTCTCTTCTTTACAAATCCCAAGTCACCACTCAAAGCAATGGGATCACGTGCTTTTTCTGATTTGGACAGTACTCTATATTCAGCTGCAAAGCTGGCCAAACACTTTTCAGAGAATTCGGTACTTTTAGGTCTGCCTTTATATCTATCCGTTATGCTGGTCATCCATATCTTTTTGTCACCTGTATCATCACATTGATCTTCGACATTTTTCTTTTGCAGGACATGGAGTGGCAGGCTCATACGCACTGTGTGATCACCAGTTGGAATAAACACAACCTTTCTAGATCCCTCCTTCAGTCTCATGCTGGTCAGACGATAGACACTTTCTTGGGCAGAAACTTCTCGGTTATACAAATACACAGAGCCAAGTTTCTTCAAAGCCTGTTTAGCATCCATGTTGTCATTTGCAGCCTCTTTTTGTGCACGTTGCAGCAGTAATCCCATTTCTCTTTCCGCTTTTGAGATATAAGAGATGATGTAAACAATGCAGGAGTAGGCATCGCACACATATTGTATATCCATATTTCCATTCCAGCAGCGCATAAGATGTCTATTATACTGGTTTATCCAAACATCCCTTACCTTTCTTTTCAGAACAACATTGGTTTTGTTTGTGATCCTCTGTACGCAGCCTCAAATCCTTCCTGAGTAATGCCAATAGAGGCAAACAATTCGTCAGCAGAGGCAAAGGTGGCTTCAGAGTCCAGAATTGCTTCTTTCACCATTGATACAATATTTGCTGCCTGCTCCCTAGGCATTTCCTCACTTTGTACATCATTTGGAGAGTTTTCTGAACAGGGATGTTCCTCTGATTGCTCATTTGTCTTGTTCTCTTTCTCATCATCTTTCTTGCTTCTTGTGATAAATGTATTGTTAGTTGGTGGTCGTGGAAAGTTGAATCTGCAAGTTTTGCCTCCTTTTTTGCATGTTTTTGAGTGTCTTTTGCTATGCTGTTGTACAGCAGAGACAATTCCATGCATCTCTTCATCATCATCGGGCGGCATTTCACATGTCACGTATTTATCCACAAATGCCACAACAGCATCATCATCTTCGCGATCAATTTGAGGTGCATTCTCCACCCAGAACAAACAGTGTACATGAGGTGATCCACGTTGCTGGAATTCTACTCTGTAGAAATAATCCACAATTTTACCAATTGGCTGTGCTGGAGACATGATTACCTCTTTGAGGAAACAATGGAATCGTTGATCAAACATTCTTGCTGCTATCACAGAGTTTCTTTGCAACAGGCCACATCTCTCAGACCAGTCCAGCTCATCAACGGATTTTGTGGATCCCTCTACTTTCAAGATACATTCCAGAAATTCTGGCCATCGCAAATCAACTGCGGTGAAGCCAGCCTACTCACGCTGTTGCCTCGTCAAGCCAGCCGCTCCTACATTTCAAGGGCGCCCTTATTGCAGACCTTACGGTAAATACACCGCGCGTTGACCAACTTCAGGGTTTCAAAATAAAATGTCAGGTTTTTGAAAGGCAATAACAGAGATGTGTCGAATTGTCGATGATTTTACCAGCCAGCCAGTGTATTCTACACTGATTTTGAGTCATTAGGTCACATGACCTGGAAGGTATTCAGCCGTAAATGCTTATTTTTCGATAAAGAAAATAATATGAAATATATGGAGTATTAAACTCCAATAAAAATAGGTGTGTCCTAACCAGGCTGTGCAGTAATGCCATTCTACATTGATTTCGAGTCATTAGGTCATATGACCTGGGAGTTATTGAGCCGAAAAGCCACATTTTTCCATAAAAAAATGAATTATGAAATTTGGGGAGTATTAAACTCCAATAAAAGAAGGTGTGTCCTAACCAGGCAGTGTAGTAATGTCATTCTACATTGACTTTGAGTCATTAGGTCATATGACCTGGGAGTTATTGAGCCGAAAAGCCACATTTTTCCATAAAAAAATGAATTATGAAATTTGGGGAGTATTAAACTCCAATAAAAGAAGGTGTGTCCTAACCAGGCAGTGTAGTAATGTCATTCTACATTGACTTTGAGTCATTAGCTCATATGACCTGGGAGTTATTGAGCCGAAAAGCCACATTTTTCCATAAAAAAATGAATTATGAAATTTGGGAAGTATTAAACTCCAATAAAAGAAGGTGTGTCCTAACCAGGCAGTGTAGTAATGTCATTCTACATTGACTTTGAGTCATTCGGTCATATGACCTGGGAGTTATTGAGCCGAAAAGCCAAATTTTTCCATAAAAAAATGAATTATGAAATTTGGGGAGTATTAAACTCCAATAAAAGAAGGTGTGTCCTAACCAGGCAGTGTAGTAATGTCATTCTACATTGACTTTGAGTCATTAGGTCATATGACCTGGGAGTTATTGACCCGAAAAGCCACATTTTTCCATAAAAAAATGAATTATGAAATTTGGGGAGTATTAAACTCCAATAAAAGAAGGTGTGTCCTAACCAGGCAGTGTAGTAATGTCATTCTACATTGACTTTGAGTCATTAGCTCATATGACCTGGGAGTTATTGAGCCGAAAAGCCACATTTTTCCATAAAAAATGAATTATGAAATTTGGGGAGTATTAAACTCCAATAAAAGAAGGTGTGTCCTAACCAGGCAGTGTAGTAATGTCATTCTACATTGACTTTGAGTCATTAGCTCATATGACCTGGGAGTTATTGAGCCGAAAAGCCACATTTTTCAGAAAATGCATGTTTCCATAAAGAAATTAATCATGAAATATGGGGAGTATTACACTCCAATAAAAAAAGGTGTGTCCTAACCAGGCAGTCTAGTAATATGATTCTACATTGACTTTGAGTCATTAGCTCATATGACCTGGGAGTTATTGAGCCGAAAAGCCACATTTTTCAGAAAATGCATGTTTCCATAAAGAAATTAATCATGAAATATGGGGAGTATTACACTCCAATAAAAAAAGGTGTGTCCTAAGCAGGCAGTCTAGTAATATGATTCTACATTGATTTTGAGTCATTCGGTCACATGACCTGGGAGTTATTGAGCCGAAAAGGCGAATTTTTCAGAAAATGCATGTTTCCATAAAGAAATTAATCATGAAATATGGGGAGTATTAAACTCCAATAAAAAAAGGTGTGTCCTAACCAGGCAGTCTAGTAATATGATTCTACATTGATTTTGAGTCATTCAGTCATATGACCTGGGAGTTATTGAGCCGAAAAGCCACATTTTTCCATAAAAAAATGAATTATGAAATTTGGGAAGTATTAAACTCCAATAAAAGAAGGTGTGTCCTAACCAGGCAGTGTAGTAATGTCATTCTACATTGACTTTGAGTCATTAGCTCATATGACCTGGGAGTTATTGAGCCGAAAAGCCACATTTTTCCATAAAAAAATGAATTATGAAATTTGGGAAGTATTAAACTCCAATAAAAGAAGGTGTGTCCTAACCAGGCAGTGTAGTAATGTCATTCTACATTGACTTTGAGTCATTAGGTCATATGACCTGGGAGTTATTGAGCCGAAAAGCCAAATTTTTCCATAAAAAAATGAATTATGAAATTTGGGGAGTATTAAACTCCAATAAAAGAAGGTGTGTCCTAACCAGGCAGTGTAGTAATGTCATTCTACATTGACTTTGAGTCATTAGCTCATATGACCTGGGAGGTATTGAGCCGAAAAGCCACATTTTTCCATAAAAAAATGAATTATGAAATTTGGGGAGTATTAAACTCCAATAAAAGAAGGTGTGTCCTAACCAGGCAGTGTAGTAATGTCATTCTACATTGACTTTGAGTCATTAGCTCATATGACCTGGGAGTTATTGAGCCGAAAAGCCACATTTTTCAGAAAATGCATGTTTCCATAAAGAAATTAATCATGAAATATGGGGAGTATTACACTCCAATAAAAAAAGGTGTGTCCTAACCAGGCAGTCTAGTAATATGATTCTACATTGACTTTGAGTCATTCGGTCATATGACCTGGGAGTTATTGAGCCGAAAAGCCACATTTTTCCATAAAAAAATGAATTATGAAATTTGGGGAGTATTAAACTCCAATAAAAGAAGGTGTGTCCTAACCAGGCAGTGTAGTAATGTCATTCTACATTGACTTTGAGTCATTAGCTCATATGACCTGGGAGTTATTGAGCCGAAAAGCCACATTTTTCCATAAAAAAATGAATTATGAAATTTGGGGAGTATTAAACTCCAATAAAAGAAGGTGTGTCCTAACCAGGCAGTGTAGTAATGTCATTCTACATTGACTTTGAGTCATTAGCTCATATGACCTGGGAGTTATTGAGCCGAAAAGCCACATTTTTCCATAAAAAAATGAATTATGAAATTTGGGGAGTATTAAACTCCAATAAAAGAAGGTGTGTCCTAACCAGGCAGTGTAGTAATGTCATTCTACATTGACTTTGAGTCATTAGGTCATATGACCTGGGAGTTATTGAGCCAAAAAGGCTCACTTCTCTGAAAATGCGTATTTTTCCATAAAAAATATAATATGAGGAGTATTAACTATTTTCTTAGAAGGGAAGGCAGAAGATTCTAGGGCTGATATCTCCAAAACCCATACAACTATTGACAGGGAAAATAAATTAACATCACACCAGCTCATTTTATGTGCTACTTTACATTTTCAGTTAGCATACACTTTAATAGATTTAATAGATGCATGGACACATTTCACTGGTGACTTCTAGCCTACATTTTATAATTCATCTTGACCATCTTGAAACAGCTCACAACGCTAGGATAAGTGTAGGATAATGTGGTAATCAAAACATACAGAAGTGCGTATGCCCTGCTTTATTGTCATAACAATCAACTTCTTTAATAATAACTGCATTCATAGTTATACAGATCATCTCTCAGTCACAGGTCAAAATAACCTCATGTCTCATCACATTGCCCTGTGTACAGCGCCATTTTAGAATAACAAATGTAATCTCTGATCTGGGCACTATCGTAACAGAATAACAAAATGTAATCTCTGTTCAACTGAATCACTATAAACGTGTAGGACTGGCTGGTCCTTTTCATGTAAGCCTGTATGTCCACCCGTGGTATGTACAGGAGTGCATCTCCTTGGCCAGGATCTCTGTTTCAACTGAATATATATCATATCACAAAACTTCTTTTGACTCCGGCTCCCTTTCACTCAAGACTTCCATTTTTGAGTGTTTTGCTGTTATGCTATTTGGTCTACAACAATATTTCTGCAACAACTATCAAAGAACAACCTAGATTAATATGAGATATCACTACTTCGCGGTGGTGGCCCCAAGGCTCTGGAATGCTCTCCCCCTGGTCCAGAGAGGCTCTTCCTCTGAACTCACATTCAAAAAGCAGTTAAAAACTTTCCTGTTTAGAAAAGCTTTTGCCCATTCATAGATTTTATCAACTGTTTTCTGTTTTACTTCATTTTTCTGCTCGTAATGACTGTCTTCATTTTAGCTATTTTTCTGCTATCTTAAACTTTTGCATTTTCTTAAAAATTCGCCTTTTCGGCTCAATAACTCCCAGGTCATGTGACCGAATGACTCAAAATCAATGTAGAATCATATTACTAGACTGCCTGGTTAGGACACACCTTTTTTTATTGGAGTGTAATACTCCCCATATTTCATGATTAATTTCTTTATGGAAACATGCATTTTCTGAAAAATGTGGCTTTTCGGGTCAATAACTCCCAGGTCATATGAGCTAATGACTCAAAGTCAATGTAGAATGACATTACTACACTGCCTGGTTAGGACACACCTTTTTTTATTGGAGTTTAATACTCCCCAAATTTCATAATTCATTTTTTTATGGAAAAATGGGGCTTTTCGGCTCAATAACTCCCAGGTCATATGAGCTAATGACTCAAAGTCAATGTAGAATGACATTACTACACTGCCTGGTTAGGACACACCTTCTTTTATTGGAGTTTAATACTCCCCAAATTTCATAATTCATTTTTTTATGGAAAAATGTGGCTTTTCGGCTCAATAACTCCCAGGTCATATGAGCTAATGGCTCAAAGTCAATGTAGAATGACATTACTACACTGCCTGGTTAGGACACACCTTTTTTTATTGGAGTTTAATACTCCCCAAATTTCATAATTCATTTTTTTATGGAAAAATGTGGCTTTTCGGCTCAATAACTCCCAGGTCATATGACCTAATGACTCAAAGTCAATGTAGAATGACATTACTACACTGCCTGGTTAGGACACACCTTTTTTCATTGGAGTTTAATACTCCCCATATTTCATGATTAATTTCTTTATGGAAACATGCATTTTCTGAAAAATTCGCCTTTTCGGCTCAATAACTCCCAGGTCATGTGACCGAATGACTCAAAATCAATGTAGAATCATATTACTAGACTGCCTGGTTAGGACACACCTTTTTTTATTGGAGTGTAATACTCCCCAAATTTCATAATTCATTTTTTTATGGAAAAATGTGGCTTTTCGGCTCAATAACTCCCAGGTCATATGACCGAATGACTCAAAGTCAATGTAGAATGACATTACTACACTGCCTGGTTAGGACACACCTTATTTTATTGGAGTTTAATACTTCCCAAATTTCATAATTCATTTTTTTATGGAAAAATGTGGCTTTTCGGCTCAATAACTCCCAGGTCATATGACTGAATGACTCAAAATCAATGTAGAATCATATTACTAGACTGCCTGGTTAGGACACACCTTTTTTTATTGGAGTTTAATACTCCCCAAATTTCATAATTCATTTTTTTATGGAAAAATGTGGCTTTTCGGCTCAATAACTCCCAGGTCATATGAGCTAATGACTCAAAGTCAATGTAGAATGACATTACTACACTGCCTGGTTAGGACACACCTTCTTTTATTGGAGTTTAATACTCCCCAAATTTCATAATTCATTTTTTTATGGAAAAATGTGGCTTTTCGGCTCAATAACTCCCAGGTCATATGACCGAATGACTCAAAATCAATGTAGAATCATATTACTAGACTGCCTGGTTAGGACACACCTTTTTTTATTGGAGTTTAATACTCCCCATATTTCATGATTAATTTCTTTATGGAAACATGCATTTTCTTAAAAATTCGCCTTTTCGGCTCAATAACTCCCAGGTCATGTGACCGAATGACTCAAAATCAATGTAGAATCATATTACTAGACTGCCTGGTTAGGACACACCTTTTTTTATTGGAGTGTAATACTCCCCATATTTCATGATTAATTTCTTTATGGAAACATGCATTTTCTGAAAAATTCGCCTTTTCGGCTCAATAACTCCCAGGTCATGTGACCGAATGACTCAAAATCAATGTAGAATCATATTACTAGACTGCCTGGTTAGGACACACCTTTTTTTATTGGAGTGTAATACTCCCCAAATTTCATAATTCATTTTTTTATGGAAAAATGTGGCTTTTCGGCTCAATAACTCCCAGGTCATATGACCGAATGACTCAAAGTCAATGTAGAATGACATTACTACACTGCCTAGTTAGGACACACCTTATTTTATTGGAGTTTAATACTTCCCAAATTTCATAATTCATTTTTTTATGGAAAAATGTGGCTTTTCGGCTCAATAACTCCCAGGTCATATGACTGAATGACTCAAAATCAATGTAGAATCATATTACTAGACTGCCTGGTTAGGACACACCTTTTTTTATTGGAGTGTAATACTCCCCAAATTTCATAATTCATTTTTTTATGGAAAAATGTGGCTTTTCGGCTCAATAACTCCCAGGTCATATGACCGAATGACTCAAAGTCAATGTAGAATGACATTACTACACTGCCTGGTTAGGACACACCTTATTTTATTGGAGTTTAATACTTCCCAAATTTCATAATTCATTTTTTTATGGAAAAATGTGGCTTTTCGGCTCAATAACTCCCAGGTCATATGACTGAATGACTCAAAATCAATGTAGAATCATATTACTACACTGCCTGGTTAGGACACACCTTTTTTTATTGGAGTTTAATACTCCCCAAATTTCATAATTCATTTTTTTATGGAAAAATGTGGCTTTTCGGCTCAATAACTCCCAGGTCATATGAGCTAATGACTCAAAGTCAATGTAGAATGACATTACTACACTGCTTGGTTAGGACACACCTTCTTTTATTGGAGTTTAATACTCCCCAAATTTCATAATTCATTTTTTTATGGAAAAATGTGGCTTTTCGGCTCAATAACTCCCAGGTCATATGACCGAATGACTCAAAATCAATGTAGAATCATATTACTAGACTGCCTGGTTAGGACACAC
Source organism: Poromitra crassiceps (assembly GCF_964638095.1). NCBI lineage: Eukaryota > Metazoa > Chordata > Actinopteri > Beryciformes > Melamphaidae > Poromitra > Poromitra crassiceps. The sequence goes on along the minus strand of NC_139640.1, from coordinate 17,583,794 downwards.
CTTTTTTTATTGGAGTTTAATACTCCCCATATTTCATGATTAATTTCTTTATGGAAACATGCATTTTCTGAAAAATTCGCCTTTTCGGCTCAATAACTCCCAGGTCATGTGACCGAATGACTCAAAATCAATGTAGAATCATATTACTAGACTGCCTGGTTAGGACACACCTTTTTTTATTGGAGTGTAATACTCCCCATATTTCATGATTAATTTCTTTATGGAAACATGCATTTTCTGAAAAATGTGGCTTTTCGGCTCAATAACTCCCAGGTCATATGAGCTAATGACTCAAAGTCAATGTAGAATGACATTACTACACTGCCTGGTTAGGACACACCTTTTTTTATTGGAGTTTAATACTCCCCAAATTTCATAATTCATTTTTTTATGGAAAAATGTGGCTTTTCGGCTCAATAACTCCCAGGTCATATGAGCTAATGACTCAAAGTCAATGTAGAATCATATTACTAGACTGCCTGGTTAGGACACACCTTTTTTTATTGGAGTGTAATACTCCCCATATTTCATGATTAATTTCTTTATGGAAACATGCATTTTCTGGAAAATGTGGCTTTTCGGCTCAATAACTCCCAGGTCATATGAGCTAATGACTCAAAGTCAATGTAGAATGACATTACTACACTGCCTGGTTAGGACACACCTTTTTTTATTGGAGTTTAATACTCCCCAAATTTCATAATTCATTTTTTTATGGAAAAATGTGGCTTTTCGGCTCAATAACTCCCAGGTCATATGACCTAATGACTCGAAATCAATGTAGAATGGCATTACTGCACAGCCTGGTTAGGACACACCTATTTTTATTGGAGTTTAATACTCCATATATTTCATATTACTTTCTTTATCGAAAAATAAGCATTTACGGCTGAATACCTTCCAGGTCATGTGACCTAATGACTCAAAATCAGTGTAGAATATACTGGCTGGCTGGTAAAATCATCGACAATTCGACACATCTCTGTTATTGCCTTTCAAAAACCTGACATTTTATTTTGAAACCCTGAAGTTGGTCAACGCGCGGTGTATTTACCGTAAGGTCTGCAATAAGGGCGCCCTTGAAATGTAGGAGCGGCTGGCTTGACGAGGCAACAGCGTGAGTAGGCTGGCTTCACCGCAGTGCAAATCAGCAGATGAAAAGGAACAGAACCATGTTGGAATTCCCAATTGCCTCACCATGGCAAATAAATCTTTTTGTGCACTTTGCCAAAAAGCAGGTGTGCCCCTTATAGGCTTCATGAATTTGTAGCCTTGATCACAATTCAAAATCCTCTGAAGAGATTCTTGGTTCATGAGCATTTCGGCTGTGACAGGCCTGTCTGTTTCATGTCCTTTCCTCATTGCTTTTGAGACGTTTGATACAACCTGATTAAGTTCTGACCAATATTGTGCGTAGAATATGTAAACTGCATTCTTTCCAAATCTTCCGTCGGCATTTTGAATGTGTACATTCAAATATCGTGATAATGTCAACTTCACAGGTCTACGATCATGAAAGGTTCCATGTCCTCTTGGGAAAAGTACAGGAAAACATTTTGCTTCATTAGTTTCATCCATTAATAATCTTACAGGGCTGTTTCCTTCCGCCGGTGCCACAGATAGAACATGGTCAAAGTGCTGATCCAAAACTTCTTGTGCAATGTCAACAGGTTGTAAACATGTGTCCATGAACATACCATGTTGCTGTTTGTCAAAGAGTGTTTCATCCATGGGTTCTTCCTCAATTTCAGGCGTCGTACTTTCATTGTGGTCTGGACACATTGGTTCACAGTTATCATGCTCATCTGCTTCTTCCTCAATTTCTTCTTCAATTTTGCTTAAGGGATTCACCCATTCATTATTGAACTCCACATCTTTATACCATATGTTATTGTCTTTCAAATATATCACCGCTATCCGTACTTTTTCTGCGTGAACGTGTTGATATTCATAAAAGCCTTTGTAAGACAACTTTCTCTTCAACTTAACAGGAATAATGATATCGTCGTTATCTGATCTTGGAAGGACATTTGTTATGTTACTGATATTAGAAGGGACACATATCACTGGTCCATGCACACCATTCTGTCCACCTCGCGGCAGTGCCAGCATTTTCATGAATGGAATATTTTTTGCTATTAGGTGCTGTTCAATTGAGTTCAAATTGTTGAGTTGTGGTGGAATAGGATCTAAATGCAAATTGTTTGCAACACTTTCGGCTGGCATTGTACCAATAAGGATTTTCCGGTGACACGTGTAACATAGCCATAAATGCCCAGAAGGACCACTTTTGAAAGTGCAATTTGGAAGACAAGTGTCACTACATTTGTGAAGATATGTTTCAGTGATACATTTCCTAGCCATAGAAGCGACCATTTCTCCTTTTCCTGCATAGAGCTCTTTCTTGCATTTCAGTACTTGATGTTGAAACAGTAATCTATGACATGATGCACACACATATTGTGGACCCATGTGTGTCTTTTGTTTGAATTGTTTATATACGTCGTCCATCTGTTGTAATTGTTCTCTTTCCTTGGCACGCCTTTCTGCAATTGTCAGTTTAAGGTTTTCAGCAAAAACTTTGTCAGTTTTGTACTTATTCACGCTACGTTGACGAACATTAGACTGGTGCTCCTCATTTTTAGCATATTTCTCTTTGCTCGCCATCATGACCTTTTCTCTGTGCTCCTCATTTTTGGCATATTTCTCTTTGCTTGACATTATGACCTTTTCTCTGTGCTCTTCATTTTGGCCATATTTCTCTTTGCTTGACATCCTGAGCTTTTGCCGATACTCTTCATTTTGGGCATATTTCTCTTTGCCTGACATCCTGAGCTTTTGCCGATATTCTTCATTTTGGGCATATTTCTCTTTGCCTGACATCCTGAGCTTTTGTCGATACTCTTCATTTTGGGCATATTTCTCTTTGTTTGACATTATGACCTTTTCTCTGTGCTCTTCATTTTGGGCATATTTCTCTTTGCCTGACATCCTGAGCTTTTGTCGATACTCTTCATTTTGGGCATATTTCTCTTTGTTTGACATTATGACCTTTTCTCTGTGCTCTTCATTTTGGGCATATTTCTCTTTGCTTGACATCCTGAGCTTTTGCCGATACTCTTCATCATTGGTATACCTTTCTTGAGTGCATTGCTTCTTGTTTGTTCTGTACTCTTCATCCTCATGATATCTTTTACATTTGTTTTCAATTACACGGCGACTTGACACACACTTCACCTTAGATGTGCTATCCTTGTTTGATTTGCTACACATGAAAGCACACTCTTCAGAATCTCTCAATTTGATGCAGGAGACCACTTCATAGTGCGAGTTGTTGCAATGTTTCAGGTATATTGATCTCCCCTTGTTTGCATTTGGGTTGGTAGAGCTATACTTCAACCACTTCTGTTGGCTGTATGTAAAAATGTTTACTCCAAATAGATCTGCAGCTGCCTGTATTTCAACCTCAGTTGCCCAACTTCCAACATATTTCATCCGTGATTGTTTCAGATAGGTTTCCACAGAACTAAAAGTATGCCTGAGTGTATGGACATAGTCACATGAATTGTCCTGGAGGTGTTTAACCACAGCAACTCTGACTTTCCTGTGATTGCTTTGGTCGTTGCTGATTGCATATGATAGAGCTCTAAAAAAGCAGTTACCATCAGCTGCAATAAACTCAGTGTCACCGATAGGAATTGGTTCCTTTCTGGTGATAGTATCATCAGCAGTATAGTTAATATTAAGTTTTGCACAAAGTCGTCTTTGGTCCTGGATTGTGAATGGATAAAAGGAAAAGGGCGTGGCATGTGACTCACCAACTATAATAACTTCATCTGCACTAGATTTTGACGTTGTTGGATCGGTTATCTTGGTGACTCCAGCTTTGGTTGCACTTTTACCTTGCAAGACATTCTTTTCATTTGTATCGTCTGTTCTGGTAGATGGACATCTGAACTTCTGTGGACTTGAGTGCATATGACTCACAACAGCTCTGACACCAGTAATTTCAAAATCTTTTCCGACAGCATCCAATGACATAGCAAGCATAGTAATATGTCCGTACAGTGAATCAATAGTATCATGGTACACCACAACACTTGTACCTCCATCATCAAGAGCGCCATCTGTGTTCCGGGCATGTGGATCTATCAAGGCATACCATGGTCCTCGTTTGATGATCGCACAGGTAGCTTCTGAAAAAGTCAGCAAACATGCATCATAGGCAGCAAATGTTAGTTTCATTGCTTCATCAAAAGACCAAACAATATCTTGTAGCTCAGAGTCAACCACATCCACAAAAAGTAATCCAGGAAGTGAGTCAGCATAATCTATTGCCATTTTTCCATTCCACAGTGTGTGCTCCTTGGGCAATTCACTAATAGCAACAAACCCATCTATATGATCATTGATTGCGCCTTGTCGTCTCATTACAGTATACAGCTGGTTCCCTTTATACAGAACATCATCCAAGGTTGCTGTTGACCATGTTAGCACATTAGTGAGCACACTTTTCAATATTGCAGTTAGACTATTTACTGCACATTGTTTACCAGCATTTGCTCCAAATCGTCTGTCTCCTTGATCAAATGAGCCTTTGATTACTCGTGCCGCTGGCTGACAATCAGCACTTACCGTCATGTCTGAAACAGTTCTGGAATTACATGGAACACTTCCAAGATCAGAAGAGAAATTAGACACATTTGGTTGTGCATGATTATCACAATCTTTGACAGGAGGAGGGAACTTTGACTTTCTGATTGTAGCAGTCTGGCTACGAATGGCATCACAATGGCAACCTGCAATGGAATCAATAGCATGGCAATTAATGTCATCAGTATATTGACAAATACAGTTATTTGCATGTTGATCAATGATATGACAGGCGTTTGACAAGCGTTTGACAGGCGTTTGACAGGCGTTTGACATGGCAGTTTGACACGCAGTTTGACAGGCAGTTTGAGTGGCAGTTTGACAGGCAGTTTGAGGGCAGTTTGAGGGGCAGTTTGAGGGGCATATAGGCGCAGTCCATGTCTCCACTCCTGGAGTCATTTCCTGACATTTTCGCTGCCTCGCTTCCTTTTCAGGAGTCGTTAGCTTTAGTAATTGAGCCTTTTTTAGAGGTGGCACAACCTCAGACAAATCAAGCTGCGCTTCCTTTTCAGGAGTCGCTAACTTTTCAGTACGAGCCTTTTTTAGAGGTGGCACAACCTCAGACAGGGAAAGCTGCGCTTCCTTTTCAGGAGTCGCAAGCTCTTCAGTACGAGCCTTTTTTAGAGGTGGCACAACCTCAGTACGCGCAGCAAGCCTCCGCTTGGCTGCTTCGCTCTTGGCAAAATTCTTCTTTCTCGGCATCTGAAAAATATAAAACACAATTAGCTCCATATATATTTGGAAATTGGACACGATCTTTATCAGTTAAGCTTTGTACACCACCACAATGGTGAGATGAAACAATCAAGATGTGATTCAACAGCAGACTTCCAGCTTTAAATTTACATCCAAATCAGTACAGTGTAGGAATTACATTTTAAGGAACCAAATAGGGATGCACCGATTGCGATTTTGTTGGCCGATTCCGATTTTTGAATAGTCTGACTTGCCGATACCGATTTTTGCCGATTTTTTCTAAGAACAATAATTGGCAGGGTATTTTTTTACATTTTTACTTTGCTTTAATAGAAAATTAACATTCATGTCACATTTCTTATCATTTGCATGAGGTAGGACGATCTCACTCAAAAACATCTCAAAATAAAAGTGTTCCAGGTTACTGGACAGAGCTTTTCTTTTTTGTGTAAATACAATGAATATAAAACAATTAATTCCAGTATATCCCACAGCTATCATGCATTTACTTTTCCAAAAGAAAAAAGGTGCAACAGAACAGGGGCTCCAGATGGACCCCTATGGGGTTTAATGTTTTTTTTGTATATGTCCCTACCAAATAAACTAATAAAATAAAATAAATAAACGTCAAAATGTTATCCATGGACAAGGAGTTTATAGCCTATAGCTCTGGAGCCCAGAGACCTTCGAAGCCATGCCCACTCTACAGTTGTGGATTTGGCTGTTATTGAGTAGCCTAGATGAGGAAATGAGTTTGAGTTGACTCCGTTTAAATATTGTAGTTTCCACACAGAGCGCGTTTTTTTTAATCCGCCATTCGAAAAAAAATCATCTCGCACACTGGTCCGATGCGTTTTATTATTATGTTCGTTGTTCTATTCGCAATACGAAACACAAGTCCTCTCCTGGCTGTATCCACGTTACAACGTGAGTCGTGACTGACAGATAGCAGCAGCAGCAGTGAAGTGGACGCTGGTCGGGGAAGAGCTGGTGAGGTGAAGCGAGCCGCTCAGACTGTTGTGGACTCCAACCTACCCTGCCCCTCCGCGGCTCCACACCGACGAAGACATGCTGTGGCATGTGTGTAGTGGCAGCTTTTGTTTTGGCTGCAACTCATCCGTCTCTGTCTCGCTGCTTTTGGGTGCGCGCACGTCACTTGAAAATCGGCTCACAGAATCGGCATTTTAGAGTGACCGGCGCAGATCACCGATCGAGGCCGATCAAGTGAAAATCGGCCATTTCCGGTCACGTGCCGATCGATCGGTGCATGCCTAGAACCTAAAGTACTTGGGCAAACTAACATATCATCGAATTGTCCAATGGGTTCTTGAGCATTTGGCTGAAAGTGAGCAGATATTATTGCTCAAAGGATGTCAGAATTCATCCTGCTGCTGTTGTCAGCAGTCACAGCTTCCATAAATACAAGGCAACTAGATCCATTGATAAGCATACATGTCCACATATGTATAGCAATGGAAATTTAACCAACTCACTTCATTCCCTTGTATTCATTGATGATATATACATTTCATTCAGAACCCATTGAACAATTGGATGATTATGTTACTTTGTCCAATTACTTTTGGTCTCTTAAAATGTAATTTTGGTGTGCAGGGCACACCAAAATGGTGATCTGGCTAATGGTATAGCTGTTAAAAATCCACTAAAACACACCTCTCACAACACACATCTCACGGTGCCAAAATACATGTTGTGCTTCGGGTACTCACCACACGATGAAATATTAATCCAAAATGCACATAATCTGTCTTTTTGGAAGGAAAAGAGGTAGCCGGCACTACTTTCCAAACATGACCGCCGACCTCTTTTCCTTCCAAAAAGACCAATTATGTGCATTTTTGGATTATTATTACATCGTGTGGTGAGTACCCAAAGCACAACATGTATTTTGGCACCATGAGATGTGTGTTTTGGTGGGTTGTTAAAAGCTGTACCATTAGCCTCCATTATATGGCGATACTAACTATACTTCACGACTGTAGCTCATTGTAAACTGCGCAGATAATGCCGGTAAGGCATGGTGTATCTTGGTTATGTGGGGGGGATGTGGCAAATGAGCTTAACTCCCGAAAAAGTGGTCTATCCCTTTAATTCATATCTAATTCATGTTTTACAGCCCTTAAAATAATAATAATGGTATTGGTAATTCGAAATACTTCTGTAACCGTATCTGTAATGTAACAGTGAAACTACATCAATACAACCATTCCTCTACTTTCTCTAATTGTTAACTTCTTGTAAATTAAATTATGCCAATGCTGAATAATGCCCTCTCAGGACCCCTGATGGTCCCTGAACCTCACTTTGAGAACCACCGATCTAGTTCTTCAGTATTCATATAAAATGGCACAAATTGTGTTGGAAAACCAGAACATCATATATTTTTTGGGGTGGGGGGTGGGGGGGGGGGGGGGCAAACAGAGGGATGAAGAGAGAGATGAGAGGGAGAGGGAGAGAGAGAACAGTGGGAGAGCAGAGGGAGAGAGACAACAGGGAGGAGAGATAGATGAGAGGGACAGAGAGACAATTGATAGAGAGGGAGAGAACAGAGAGGGAGGCCCCTCCCAATATCAAAAAAGACCACCAGAGGTCAGTACAAAGGGCTGTCATCAGGGGCATCTCTAGGGTCAGCAGACATTTGGGGCTTAGCCCATGCAGGGAGGTGGGGGTGGAGGAAAAATTGACTGGTTTTCCAACACAATTTTTTAGATGCCATTTTAGATGAATACTGAATAATTAGTTTGGTGGTTCTCAAAGTGAGGTCCAGGGACCATCAGGGGTCCTGATAGGGCATTATTCAGCATTGGCATAATTTCATTTACAAGAAGTTAACAATTAGAGAATGTAGAAGAACGGTTGTATTGATGTAGTTTCACTGTTACATTACAGATACGCTATGATGAGAGTGATGTCTCCTCCTTTATTTCACTTACACACAGAGAGGATGAGACTGAGGAATTCTGATCACCAATACCATTATTATTATTTTAAGGGCTTTATTTTAAGGGCTTTAAAGCATTAAGGGGAGGGCAGCTATTATTTGTAAAATAAATAAATAAGATAAATAAATATTTTTCATATTATGGGCTTTTCATAAAAGATCCGGTGCTATAGTCCTGAAAGGCCAGGCCAAACCATGCCACTGGCTGTCATATAGTGAGATAATGCTTTTTGGCCCCTTCTCCTCAACAGGTGTCACAATTGTCTACCTGTGTGATTATATTCTGTGTAAACTGCCTCATTCAACACTGCCCTGATGAAGGCCAAGTGTGGCTTTTTATTTTGTTCTGAAATGAACTAAGGCTTTAAATAAAGGGTTTTATCTGAGAAGACTGCCTTGGTAAAGTCCTTTTAATAAAGCTTTTACACTGGAATGCTAGTTTGGACACTGACTCTACAAACACACAAGTCAGCTCATTAAATACCTCGAAATCCATACTTCAACCAATCCAAAACTCAATTTACCCCATCACTACATAATATCAAAGCAGATGATCCTACCAAAACAGCCAGGTATAAATTACATATTTCTGAAACTACAACAGTTGATTCCTTGGTGAGCCACAAACACTTCATACTCTAGCCATGCTTACCTCTGCAAGTGTGGTGGTAACGATGTCACATGACAATTATGTCTTCCCCTTCTTTCAGCTAGCTTTCAGGTGCAGTACCGCCACCTACTGATCTGGAGTATGATATTAAGCTCAGTATGACATTAAAGTATTAACCATAACATACGTTGTCTTTTGGTGGTGGGAGGAAACCCAAGTGAAGACAGGGAGAACATGCAAATACAACACAGAAGGAAGCTGTGGACAGAGAAGGAAGCTGAAAGATTTGAACCCATGACCTTCTTGCTGTGAAGCAACATCACTGACCACTAGGCCATTGTGCTGCCGAAAATTTATAACTCAAGGCTGTAAAATAAACAAAATAGCTGGTACTAAATACATTTCCGAACACAAAACAAAAAACAAAATATATATAACAATTATGTCAAAACGTCTCAGGTGTAGAGCTCTTCATTAAATCCATGTGTTGATAGTGTGTACAATTAGTGTATAAAAATTATTCACATTTTGTGGTGTATTTCGGTTGCATGCACGTTTGAAATGAGAAGTACTTTTGACTTGAAGTAGTATTTGGGTGGAATATACTTTTAAAGTTTAAGTACTTGGACATAAAGCAGTTTTGTGTAAAATATACCTTGAACATTGTAAGTACACTTGGTATCTGGCTCTGAATATACATAGGATAGGCACTAAAAGGGTGAAAACAACAGTGTGGTTTGTTAAAGAACCAGATTGGCAATATCTGAAGATTTTGGGGCCCACTGTTCAAACCTTACCTAGGGATCAACAGTTTTCAACCTTAGAGACGTCAAGACTTCTGCCAATCTCCATTTTCTTGTTCACCTCATTAGTCTGGGCAGAAATAAACATCAGAATATACCTTTAAAATGATAGTACTTGATCAGACAGTAGTATTTGGGTTGAATACACCTTTAAAACCATAAGTACTTGTGACTTTAAGTAGTACTTGGACAGAAAGCAGTTTTTGTGTACAATATCCCTTTAAGTATCTGGACTTCTCTGGTACTTCTCTGGCTCTGCAGATACATATAATATGGTCTACAAAGTTAAAAACAACAGTCTGGATAGCTCACTTGGTAAAGCACATGACTTATGCTAACTAAAGACCATTGCCGCTCAAAGTTCAAACCCCACGTGGGATGAAAAACTTTCAACTTCAGACAGGTAAGTCAGTAACAGGAATTAAAACCCCACATGCTGCCTCCTTATTTTGCGATGTTTCATGAACTTTTTCAATATCTTGGAAATGTTAGCTGGAGATTGCGTGGCTGTGTTCAAGAACGTGTTTTGCAACAGGAGAGGTTAGTTCTTGTCTCATGATGGAGCTTTTGTGTTCTGAAATCAGAATTTTCAGTTGTCATTGTGTCTTTCCCACACACACATCAAACCATAGGGCGTAGTGGCGTCCACTACAGAAGGTTGATGGGGTTTATCCCTGAAATTGCTTTTGGTGACTATAGCCAGCACCCTGCATGGCAGCTTGTCATGCAGTCCATTTACCATTAAGGACATTTTTGTATTACACACATAATGCACCACTTTACATTAAAAGTATGCCCTGAATGGAGGTGTTTGAACTAATTGGTGTGGGTTGTGCTGTTACAATGAGCACATGAGTGACAAGGATAATTCAGATTGAATTCTCTTTTTGGACCTTTCACATGTGAAGACACAATAATGTATTGGAATGTTTTTCCTCTCTCATCTGAAAGAAGGCTCCCAGCAAACACAATTACATCATGATGATGTTCTGATATCATCTTTCAGTGACGTCCAGGACTAGGCCAAATCACAGCCGATTTGAGGATCATTTAGACATCTACACAGGAATGTCAAGATGACGTCGAAATATGACATTACCATGAATAGGCATATTCAGTTATTCTGCTATGTACACAGTGTGTATTCAGCAGTGTTATACATAATTATATCCAGATTAACCTTTATTCTACATTTTCAAAAAATAAAACAGTTACCTGGCCGTGGTTTGAACCCAGCACCTCCAGCTTTGGGGTCTGCTACTTCACCCCTACACCATCCTTCCACAGCAATGACGAGGCACGGATGTCACCTTATTATGGCATAAACTTGTTTTTATTCAAACGTGGGTGTCAAGTCTTTGTGGATCGGGCATTACTGTGTGACATCTAAACCAACTGTGTATTATGTTACAGCAGATGCAGAACCCCAAAACACATTAACCCCACCCAAAATGCTACATTCCAACTTCCAGTAGTAGTAGTAGTAGTAGTAGTAGTAGTAGTAGTAATAGTAGTAGTAGTAGTGTTGGTAGTAGTGGGAGTGGTAGCAGTAGTAGCAGCAGTAGTTGTAATTGACCGGTTAATGAGTTGTGGGCAATTTAGTGTTGGCGTGTGTTTCATTAAAAGTTTCGAGATTTATCATTTCAAAACGGTTTCACGTATCCAAAACCCTTTAATAACCTTAGGTCGGGGTAGTCCATAGATGACCCAGAAAAAGTTTTGTGTGATTTGGCCAAACGGTCTAGGAGGAGCTCGCAAAAGTAGGTTTTTGATCAAATTCAAAATGGCGGAAAATCTACCACACAGAAATGGGCGTGGCCTAGTGGGTTAGATACATGATGCTCCAGGGAAACCAGTAGATGTGGAATTTTGATTCTACAGCTCGCAGTTCAGAAGTTATGGACCGACAAACGTGAAATTGGCTGTTATAGCGCCACCGTCTGGTGGATTGGTGTAATTTTTTTTACTCTGAGTAGTGGGTGATGTCGTGAACCTGTGTGGAAAGTTTGGGTGATGGGGGGTGTATGGTTTCTGAGATCCACACACTTTTAGGGTAGGAAAAGAACAAAAGCAAATACACAAAAGTTTAGACATTTATCATTTCAAAATGGTTTCACGTATCCAAAATCCTTTAATAACTTTAGGTCGGGGTAGTCCATAGATGTCCCAGAAAAATGCCCGTGTGATTTGGCCAAACGGTCTAGGAGGAGTTCGCAAAAGTAGGTTTTTGATAAAATTCAAAATGGCGGAAAATCTAGGCACACGCAAATGGGCGGGGCCTATATGGATAGATGCGTATTGATCCAAGGAATCCCTGAGAAGTGAAATTTTGAGTATAGGACACATGGTTCAGAAGATATGGACCATAACGCGAAATGGTCTGTTATAGCGCCACCATCTGGCCAATATGGCTAATTTTTTGACTCTGAGTAGTGGGGCACATTTCCAACCTATGTGCAAAGTCTGGCTACTGTACCCCTTACGGTTGTTGCCGTGCATACTGTTTTAGCGGAGAATAAAAAAAAGAATAATAAATATAGCCGCAAGCGGCGATGCGGGGTCCAAGCTTCCGGTGACTTGGGGGGTATATGTCAGATAGTGCACATTTATTCAGACTTGGTATGTGCACAAGTAAACAAAGTTTGGTTGAGATCCGGTGACCTGACGGTTTCCAAGCAGTACTAGTAGTAGTAGTAGTAGTAGCAGTAGTAGTAATAGTAGTAGTAGTAGTGTTGGTAGTAGTGGGAGTGGTAGCAGTAGTAGCAGCAGAAGTACTAAGAATAGTAGTAGTAGTAGTAGCAGCAGCAGCAGTAGTAGTGGTGGTTGGCTGTTATAGCGCCACCATCTGGTGGATTGGTGTATTTTTTTCCTCTGAGTAGTGGGTGATGTCTTGAAACTATGTGGAAAGGTAGGTGATGTGGGGCGTATGGTTTCTGAGATCCACACACTTTTAGGGCAGGAAAAGAACAAAAGCAAATACACATAAGTTTAGACATTTATCATTTCAAAAGGGTTTCACGTATCCAAAATCCTTTAATAAATTTAGGTCGGGGTAGTCCATAGATAACCCAGAAAAAGTTTCGTGTGATTTGGCCAAACAGTCTAGGAGGAGCTCGCAAAAGTAGGTTTTTGATAAAATTCAAAATGGCGGAAAATCTAGGCACACGCAAATGGGCCTGGCCTATATGGATAGATGCATATTGATCCAAGGAATCCAGGATAACTGAAATTTTGAGTATAGGACACACGGTTCAGAAGATATGGACCCTAAGGCGAAATGGTCTGTTATAGCGCCACCATCTGGTGGATTGGTGTATTTTTTTTTCTCCGAGTAGGGGGTGACCTCTTGAACCTATGTGGAAAGTTTAGGTGATGTGGAGGGTATGGTTTCTGAGATCCACACACTTTTAGGGCAGAAAAAGAAGAAAAACAAATAGACAATATAGCCGCAAGCGGCGATGCGGGGTCCAAGCTTCTGGTGACTTGAGGGTTATATGTCAGATAATATAGACACTGAATTGCACATTTAGTCAGAGTTGATATGTGCACAAGTGTACCAAGTTTGCAAGTAATATGTAGTAAGTAGCAGTGGTGGTGGTAAGCCAAATGGTGGCTGTCAAAGAGGCTTATTAAGCAATGGACTTTTTCTAGGCAAACTGTCATAATTTCAAATCCTAGCTTCCTGATAAGCTTAGATGTGTTAGCCATGAGTGGACAGCTTACTGAGGTGTTGCTTTTGTGGTGTTCCGAGTCCATTGGATGAAGATAGTGTGCTGCTTCTACTGTACACTTCTGATCATGGTTATAGATGTGCTCAGTGAGGAAAGGATTAAACAAACTGTTCCTGAATGGTGATCTAAGTAATTGGTTGTCACAATGAAAAGCCAATGCTTTTGTAGTAGTGGTGGTAGTCATAAATTTGGTCTGCATAAGCACAAGGCCAGAATTTGAACCATTTGTCTTGAAATTAATGTAAAATCCTAACTATTACTAGATACTCCACATGGTACATTCATAGTGTCTCTGTATAGGTATAACAAGATTAATATTCAGGTTGTGTAAATCACCCTTTAAGTCAAACTGTTAGTGGCTTAATAGGTTATCAGTTAACAAGTTACTTGTCTGTTATTCAGATGTTTTAAAAGGGTAAGCTTGGGCACAGTGAACATCTACAAGTTGGCAATAAAAGTGTAAGCTCAAGGTTGACTAAAGGAGTTAGGATATAATGCATAAAAAACTGGGACAAAATACAGCAAAGGAGGCAGATATATGATTCAAACAATAAGTTTTTATTGCAAATAATAGTTTTTATGAAATGAAAAACTTAAAGTAAAAATAAATATATCAATCCATTTTGTCCTTGTGTGTGGCTGAGTCTGGGTTTCTGGACTGTGTTGAGGGACTGTCGAGTCTTGGAGTCAAGTCTGAGTCAGGGCTATGATTTGTCTATTATGTCAACTCAGATGTGATTGAGCATGAGGATAGCTTCTTCCATTTCGTCTGTAGTCATTTGAGTTGGTGATTTTGTAAGCAGTGGTGTGATAAGTGCGAGTGGGATGGTGTATGATGTTTCCTGGTTATTGATGGACAGAGAGAATTGGATATGTGTTTTGCGGTTTCTGTTTTATGGCGTTGATTGCATTTGTGACATTTGTATGTGAGTGAGTCAAAGTTTACAGTAGTGATAGGTGCCAAAAACAGAAGTACTTGTTTGTGACGGTGGCAGAAGAGACTTCACCATAGATGCTTTGAGTGGTGGGTGGTGGTGGTTCTGTGTATGATTCAAGTGCAGTGGTGGGTGTTGATGTTGTGGTTGGGGTGGTTGTCAGATATGTATTGGTTTGTATGCATGTATGGATAGGTTGGTCAGGTGGTACCAGTCGTCAATGTCAGGTTTACAGTACCCCCACACAGCTAGGTCAATGGTTCCAGTTGCGTCAATGAGGAGGAAGGTTGTTGTATTCATGGTGGTGCCGGCTCAGGTTGTTGCTTCAGTTGTGGGTTTCACCAGTTTGATTAGTTTGCAAGTGATGTTGATCTGTGGAAGAGCATGGCATAAACAGACAAACCACATATCAGATATATCAGGTCCAAGTTAGCAAGCACTGTGGGGATTCTATGCAAAACAAGGCACTTTTTGAACACCAAATCATTGCAAACACTGTACTGTACACTCTTCTTACCATACTTGAATTATTGTGTTGAAGTATGGGGAAACACCTATAGAAGCAACTTAAAGACAATATGCAACATGCAAAAGAGAGCAATAAGGATAGTGAATAAGGTAGGTTATCATGAGCACACAAATGTACTGTTTCATAAATCAAAGACGCTGAAGTTTTGGGATCTGGTGGAGTTCAAAACCGCCCAAACTCTGTATAAAGCGCGACATAATTTACTTCCTGGTAATATACAAAAACAGTTCAGTGATAGAGAAGGTGGTTATGAGCTGAGAGGGAGATTGAATTTCAAACAACCAATTGTTCATAGCACTCTGAAGAGCATGTGCGTATCTGTCTGTGGTGTGAAACTGTGGAATAAATTACCTGACGAGATCAAAGAAAGTAAAAATCTTGTGCAATTCAAAAAAAAGTATAGAAACATTATTCTGGAGAAGTATAGACGTGATGGTACATAATCAGGACTTATGGGTCACTTGTATTTCCTGTAGTATGTTTGGTATTAGCTATGTATGTGTAATTATATGTATATCTGGTAGGTAGCCTATGTGTGTATAGGCATGTATGAATAATTAGTGCTATTTGTGTGTGTAAATCAATGCATGTATGTATCCATGTGTATGCATATGTACTGCATATCTTTACATATAACGTAA